>NC_057810.1:554057763-554176511 GCF_018294505.1 Triticum aestivum | reverse complement strand
ATGTCAATCCCATGACGGAGGGCCATTGCCCGGTGCACAAGGCTCCCGTCTGTGTGATGGTCGCTGAAGCGATCAAAGCGTCTAGCAGGGACTCGTCCCTGGTGGTGGTGGACAGCAGAAGAGACCACTGGGATGAAGAACAGTGACAACTTCTGTCCTTAGGCGTGAGCTGATGCAGAGACACCTCCTGTCCTCAAGCGCGAGCTTAGTTGGAATCCCAATGTTTGTTAGTACTCTGTTGTATATTACATATATTGGAGCCAATATCTCTAGGTGAAGAGCCAAACAAGTGCAATGGATTATACATTGATGGTGTATAGAAATGTGTGTTTGCCCTCCCCCCAAAAAAGGTCAATATTGATCTTTAAACAGCGGAAGCTACCATTCCTAAGGCATGCAAAAAATTCTTTCCTACAGCAAGAAATGTGCATCAATCGCTCATAGCAGAAAAGACTAGAACATGTTTTTAAATTTCGTTTTTTATTTTTTTTCTCCTTTAAATAATTTGGTACTTCAAAAAATTCCAAACATTAAAAAAAGACCTTTTCTAAATAAATTGTTCAATAAATCATAAAATCTTTGTGTATTCAAAATTATTTGTATTTTTAGAAAAATATTCGCATATTCAAAAAATGTTTGCAATTTTGAAAAAAACAAATGTTTGGGAAATTAAAATATGTTCATGATTTATTAAAGTGAGATTATAATTTACTGTTGCAAAATATTACCCATTGACGTCACATATGAGTGACAAGAAACGTTTCACACAGGGGAATCCTCCGCCTATGTCGGCTCACGGAGTAGAGACCTTCTATACTGTGCTCTGCATGCTGGAAGAAGACGCAGCGCGTCCGTTTGGGCCGGCTCATGTGCGGGTGGCCTGTTTTGAAATTTATTTTTTCTTTTCCTTTTTATATTTTACTTTTTTCTCCTTTAAATAATATGGTACTTCAAAAAAGTTCTAAAAAATGCCATAAATCATAAAATGTTTGTGGATTCAAAAACTATTGGTGATTTTTTAAAATAGTTCACATAGTCAAAAAATGTTTGAAAACAAATGTTTGGGAAATCAAAAATATGTTCATGTTTTTTCTAAAAAAAGTGAAATTATTATTAATATTTTTCTTCCGTTGCAACGCACGGGCCCTTTTCCTAGTATATATAATACAATGTATGATCTCTATATTTGTATGCCATAGTCAGGAGACCCAATAGTACAAGATCATGGTTGTGCCTCCGGGGTGCATGACTACCGCACTACAAACATAGTGCATCTGCAACTCACGTAGATACTTGATCCCTCAAATTCATCAGGTCTTTAGTGACATTTAATATATGTAGCCGGTTTAGCCACTGAAAACATAAATTCCCTCCAGTAAAATAGCTAGAAGTGATCAACACATGTTATCATCATTTTTCCTGCCATATTGTAGCCAGAACTTATGCATGAAAATAAAGGAAGATTAAAAAATATGTTGATTTGTGGCTGGAGTACTTCCGCCCTTTTTTGTTGAGATTTACTCCACAGCGGGCCTTGATTGACTATGGTGCCTCATGGTATGCAACCTTTTTCACACGTGCATGCGACGAGTAGACAGTGAGATGGGACAAGGAAGAGTGAGCGAAGGATAACACGTGACAAATAAAATACCACACAAGTATTGTGTGTTGCACCACGACTCAAGGTCTACACAAGGAAACAAGGTTCCTTGAGGAGACCCTTCGGCAGTCATGGAGTTTCCACATTATCGAACAATGGTGTGGACAGAGGAGGTGGAGTTAATGCGTGGTGTTGTTGTTTGAGGTGATGACGCTTCACTAACATGGGATCCATCTTAGCCTTGGTTTTAAATTATCAACAAGGGTAGAAAGTTTGATGGTCTCTTCTTTGTTGAACTTTATGGCCAGGTGTGATCTTCATCAATATTATTATTTAGTGTTGGTAGATCTAATGGAGATATAGCCAGAGTGTCCTTCTGGGAGAAATGTAAACTACAACTTGTAGAGGTTTATGGATGCATTTTGGTTTTGCACTATAAATTAATGTGCCTTATTGAGCACGTACATGAGTGTTGTTGACCAATGTTTTGTAGTCCTAAAACATAGATCATATAAACACAGCTCATGCACTAATATATAACATCAATTTGTTAAGGCATTAATCAGCTCACGAGTCACAAGATAAAATATAACATGAACATTTTGAGGTTTAGAGAGGTAGAACATGGGTTGAGATACATATGAGTGTCTTAGAGATGTCATCCTATACTATTAAATAGTCATCATTGTTGGCCAAATGGGTTCCAGGACGTACTCAACCTACTATATGCCTTATTAAGTTGCAACATGGTGTTCAAAATTTAGTGACTTATTTATTTCATCTGGCATGCAAGAAATTGTGTTGAAACCAATATTTACATCAACAATATTGAATCCATTTATTGAGTAACTTAAAGTTGAGCTGGCTTCTTCAACTCCAACAACATTCCAGAGATATTGCAAGTTTGTCGACACTCGAGCGCAACATCCACTCAATTATGTGCACCTGTATTATGTGTGGGAATGCAGAAGAGTTGCACCTAAGTATAATCCACGCTTGTATAACTCATGTCATATATTAGCTGAGGGAACTACGATGCAAAATGCCAAATACGAGCATGAAAGTGAATAGGTCTTTCAATTGTCATATAGCCTGTTAAATAAAATAATAATTCGCCATTGTTAACATAACATCGTTTATCTGTATCATCACATCTTCATGTAATATGTATTAAAGCACACTATAATTAAATTTTGGTATACTCAGAATTCTCACAAGAAATATATCCATTGTTTTATCATTTGTACTAATGCAAAATTGCATTGAAAATCCAAATTCAAATTTGGTTCTTAATATGTTTTTAAATTATGAATATAATTCCCACAATTTTAAATAAAAAAGGTGACAGTCAATATATAAAGAGAGAGATAAGCTAAATTTTATAAAAACACTAATTATGCAATCGTTGATCTTGCGAATCCTCTATTAACTAAAGGATCAAAACCATAGTTCTTCGTTTTCATAATTAATATGTAAACAAGTCACTGCATATGATCAACATAACTATACGTAAATCTACAAGAACATAGGCCAATACCAATATGTAATTATAGTTGCACCCGAATGGATCAACGATAGATAAGTTCTAAATATCTAGCTATCGACACATCTTAGTAATTATACAAAAGAAAATTTTAGATGGCTATGGAAAATTAAAATTTCTAGCCTTTCTCAAGGATTATTGTTTTCAATTATACTGCATTATTTTTTGAGATAACAATCACACTGCCCACAACATGTTACAGACAGATTTATTTCCTTGAAAATATTAGAACTATGTGAGATTTTTAGGTTTGAATGAAAAAAAATCATGCGCCAAATAATATAATCATGGTATTAAACTTTTTAAATTTCTAGCCAGCGCATCGAGTGGGCCACTTTGCTAGTTACAATAACAGGTCTTCCAGCTGGGTGTGTTGGCCACGACATCCACTTTACCGGTTATAGATAGACCAATATTGTAGTTCTTGGGAAACGTTCCAACCATCATATCAGCCTGAGATTCAAATCTGGTTGGTGTCAGGATATTCCAGACTTATCAAGTCTAGAAGGAAAAATGAAAGTTTGCAACACAAATTGACGAGATGATGTTGCAAGATTCTCGGGGGATGAACTACGATAGCGAGCTCCAAAACATGAGCTGGTTATGCTACACACATGTGAGCATGCTGTCCCAGACAGGCATGACCACATAATAGTCTTATAATAAAACACTATCGAGTTCAGGTTAGGATCCATCATCAAGGATTACGAAGTCCTAACATAAGTCATGATTCTTAAGAAGGAGCTTCTTCTCCTTGAACAAATCAATCAGTGGATTGGCGTGCTACGGAATACATATGGAGTGGAGGTAATTAATCTACCAAACCATAGTATACTTTGCACATGCATGACTGACTTGGGATGGTACCAGAGGAAACAAAAGCAATCTTTCTCGAACTCACGGCGGCAACTTGCACCAAATGCACATGAATTCAAGGAAGTCACTTCTTCCACCCAAGCATAAGCTTCATGAACAGAACATGAAGGCGTTGCTTACAAAGTTTCCAACACTAGGTTGATGCTCAACATGAATCATGGAGGAGACAAAATGCTGCTGATGGGCTCAACAGCAACTCATCGTAATTTTCCATATCACTGGAATTCCACCATTATGTGAACAATGTGATTGTATTGGTCAGACCAAAAGATGTAATGGTGTATGCTCGAGGAATCAACCACGAGTAAGACAACATTATGAATATCGTTGGTTCTAACTTGATTTGCCAATGGCCCACACTCAAATCAAAGTTTGGGCAAGACGATAGGTTCAAAAACTATTGGTGATTTTTTAAAATAGTTCACATAGTCAAAAAATGTTTGAAAACAAATGTTTGGGAAATCAAAAATATGCTCATGTTTTTTCTAACAAAGTGAAATTATTATTAATATTTTTCTTCCGTTGCAACGCACGGGCCCTTTTCCTAGTATATATAATACAATGTATGATCTCTATATTTGTATGCCATAGTCAGGAGACCCAATAGTACAAGATCATGGTTGTGCCTCCGGGGTGCATGACTACCGCACTACAAACATAGTGCATCTGCAACTCACGTAGATACTTGATCCCTCAAATTCATCAGGTCTTTAGTGACATTTAATATATGTAGCCGGTTTAGCCACTGAAAACATAAATTCCCTCCAGTAAAATAGCTAGAAGTGATCAACACATGTTATCATCATTTTTCCTGCCATATTGTAGCCAGAACTTATGCATGAAAATAAAGGAAGATTAAAAAATATGTTGATTTGTGGCTGGAGTACTTCCGCCCTTTTTTGTTGAGATTTACTCCACAGCGGGCCTTGATTGACTATGGTGCCTCATGGTATGCAACCTTTTTCACACGTGCATGCGACGAGTAGACAGTGAGATGGGACAAGGAAGAGTGAGCGAAGGATAACACGTGACAAATAAAATACCACACAAGTATTGTGTGTTGCACCACGACTCAAGGTCTACACAAGGAAACAAGGTTCCTTGAGGAGACCCTTCGGCAGTCATGGAGTTTCCACATTATCGAACAATGGTGTGGACAGAGGAGGTGGAGTTAATGCGTGGTGTTGTTGTTTGAGGTGATGACGCTTCACTAACATGGGATCCATCTTAGCCTTGGTTTTAAATTAGCAACAAGGGTAGAAAGTTTGATGGTCTCTTCTTTGTTGAACTTTATGGCCAGGTGTGATCTTCATCAATATTATTATTTAGTGTTGGTAGATCTAATGGAGATATAGCCAGAGTGTCCTTCTGGGAGAAATGTAAACTACAACTTGTAGAGGTTTATGGATGCATTTTGGTTTTGCACTATAAATTAATGTGCCTTATTGAGCACGTACATGAGTGTTGTTGACCAATGTTTTGTAGTCCTAAAACATAGATCATATAAACACAGCTCATGCACTAATATATAACATCAATTTGTTAAGGCATTAATCAGCTCACGAGTCACAAGATAAAATATAACATGAACATTTTGAGGTTTAGAGAGGTAGAACATGGGTTGAGATACATATGAGTGTCTTAGAGATGTCATCCTATACTATTAAATAGTCATCATTGTTGGCCAAATGGGTTCCAGGACGTACTCAACCTACTATATGCCTTATTAAGTTGCAACATGGTGTTCAAAATTTAGTGACTTATTTATTTCATCTGGCATGCAAGAAATTGTGTTGAAACCAATATTTACATCAACAATATTGAATCCATTTATTGAGTAACTTAAAGTTGAGCTGGCTTCTTCAACTCCAACAACATTCCAGAGATATTGCAAGTTTGTCGACACTCGAGCGCAACATCCACTCAATTATGTGCACCTGTATTATGTGTGGGAATGTAGAAGAGTTGCACCTAACTATAATCCTCGCTTGTATAACTCATGTCATATATTAGCTGAGGGAACTACGATGCAAAATGCCAAATACGAGTATGAAAGTGAATAGGTCTTTCAATTGTCATATAGCCTGTTAAATAAAATAATAATTCGCCATTGTTAACATAACATCGTTTATCTGTATCATCACATCTTCATGTAATATGTATTAAAGCACACTATAATTAAATTTTGGTATACTCAGAATTCTCACAAGAAATATATCCATTGTTTTATCATTTGTACTAATGCAAAATTGCATTGAAAATCCAAATTCAAATTTGGTTCTTAATATGTTTTTAAATTATGAATATAATTCCCACAATTTTAAATAAAAAAGGTGACAGTCAATATATAAAGAGAGAGATAAGCTAAATTTTATAAAAACACTAATTATGTAATCGTTGATCTTGCGAATCCTCTATTAACTAAAGGATCAAAACCATAGCTCTTCGTTTTCATAATTAATATGTAAACAAGTCACTGCATATGATCAACATAAATATGCGTAAATCTACAAGAACATAGGCCAATACCAATATGTAATTATAGTTGCACCCGAATGGATCAACGATAGATAAGTTCTAAATATCTAGCTATCGACACATCTTAGTAATTATAAAAAAGAAAATTTTAGATGGCTATGGAAAATTAAAATTTCTAGCCTTTCTCAAGGATTATTGTTTTCAATTATACTGCATTATTTTTTGAGATAACAATCACACTGCCCACAACATGTTACAGACAGATTTATTTCCTTGAAAATATTAGAACTATGTGAGATTTTTAGGTTCGAATGAAAAAAAATCATGCGCCAAATAATATAATCATGGTATTAAACTTTTTAAATTTCTAGCCAGTGCATCGAGCGGGCCACTTTGCTAGTTACAATAACAGGTCTTCCGGCTGGGTGTGTTGGCCACGACATCCACTTTACCGGTTATAGATAGACCAATATTGTAGTTCTTGGGAAATGTTCCAACCATCATATCAGCCTGAGATTCAAATCTGGTTGGTGTCAGGATATTCCAGACTCATCAAGTCTAGAAAGAAAAATGAAAGTTTGCAACACAAATTGACGAGATGATGTTGCAAGATTCTCGGGGGATGAACTACGATAGCAAGCTCCAAAACATGAGCTGGTTATGCTACACACATGTGAGCATGCTATCCCAGACAGGCATGACCACATAATAGTCTTATAATAAAACACTATCGAGTTCAGGTTAGGATCCATCATCAAGGATTACGAAGTCCTAACATAAGTCATGATTCTTAAGAAGGAGCTTCTTCTCCTTGAACAAATCAATCAGTGGATTGGCGTGCTACGGAATACATATGGAGTGGAGGTAATTAATCTACCAAACCATAGTATACTTTGCACATGCATGACTGACTTGGGATGGTACCAGAGGAAACAAAAGCAATCTTTCTCGAACTCACGGCGGCAACTTGCACCAAATGCACATGAATTCAAGGAAGTCACTTCTTCCACCCAAGCATAAGCTTCATGAACGGAACATGAAGGCGTTGCTTACAAAGTTTCCAACACTAGGTTGATGCTCAACATGAATCATGGAGGAGACAAAATGCTGCTGATGGGCTCAACAGCAACTCATCGTAATTTTCCATATCACTGGAATTCCACCATTATGTGAACAATGTGATAGTATTGGTCAGACCAAAAGATGTAATGGTGTATGCTCGAGGAATCAACCACGAGTAAGACAACATTATGAATATCGTTGGTTCTAACTTGATTTGCCAATGGCCCACACTCAAATCAAAGTTTGGGCAAGACGATAGGTTCAAAAACTATTGGTGATTTTTTAAAATAGTTCACATAGTCAAAAAATGTTTGAAAACAAATGTTTGGGAAATCAAAAATATGCTCATGTTTTTTCTAAAAAAGTGAAATTATTATTAATATTTTTCTTCCGTTGCAACGCACGGGCCCTTTTCCTAGTATATATAATACAATGTATGATCTCTATATTTGTATGCCATAGTCAGGAGACCCAATAGTACAAGATCATGGTTGTGCCTCCGGGGTGCATGACTACCGCACTACAAACATAGTGCATCTGCAACTCACGTAGATACTTGATCCCTCAAATTCATCAGGTCTTTAGTGACATTTAATATATGTAGCCGGTTTAGCCACTGAAAACATAAATTCCCTCCAGTAAAATAGCTAGAAGTGATCAACACATGTTATCATCATTTTTCCTGCCATATTGTAGCCAGAACTTATGCATGAAAATAAAGGAAGGTTAAAAAATATGTTGATTTGTGGCTGGAGTACTTCCGCCCTTTTTTGTTGAGATTTACTCCACAGCGGGCCTTGATTGACTATGGTGCCTCATGGTATGCAACCTTTTTCACACGTGCATGCGACGAGTAGACAGTGAGATGGGACAAGGAAGAGTGAGCGAAGGATAACACGTGACAAATAAAATACCACACAAGTATTGTGTGTTGCACCACGACTCAAGGTCTACACAAGGAAACAAGGTTCCTTGAGGAGACCCTTCGGCAGTCATGGAGTTTCCACATTATCGAACAATGGTGTGGACAGAGGAGGTGGAGTTAATGCGTGGTGTTGTTGTTTGAGGTGATGACGCTTCACTAACATGGGATCCATCTTAGCCTTGGTTTTAAATTAGCAACAAGGGTAGAAAGTTTGATGGTCTCTTCTTTGTTGAACTTTATGGCCAGGTGTGATCTTCATCAATATTATTATTTAGTGTTGGTAGATCTAATGGAGATATAGCCAGAGTGTCCTTCTGGGAGAAATGTAAACTACAACTTGTAGAGGTTTATGGATGCATTTTGGTTTTGCACTATAAATTAATGTGCCTTATTGAGCACGTACATGAGTGTTGTTGACCAATGTTTTGTAGTCCTAAAACATAGATCATATAAACACAGCTCATGCACTAATATATAACATCAATTTGTTAAGGCATTAATCAGCTCACGAGTCACAAGATAAAATATAACATGAACATTTTGAGGTTTAGAGAGGTAGAACATGGGTTGAGATACATATGAGTGTCTTAGAGATGTCATCCTATACTATTAAATAGTCATCATTGTTGGCCAAATGGGTTCCAGGACGTACTCAACCTACTATATGCCTTATTAAGTTGCAACATGGTGTTCAAAATTTAGTGACTTGTTTATTTCATCTGGCATGCAAGAAATTGTGTTGAAACCAATATTTACATCAACAATATTGAATCCATTTATTGAGTAACTTAAAGTTGAGCTGGCTTCTTCAACTCCAACAACATTCCAGAGATATTGCAAGTTTGTCGACACTCGAGCGCAACATCCACTCAATTATGTGCACCTGTATTATGTGTGGGAATGCAGAAGAGTTGCACCTAACTATAATCCTCGCTTGTATAACTCATGTCATATATTAGCTGAGGGAACTACGATGCAAAATGCCAAATACGAGTATGAAAGTGAATAGGTCTTTCAATTGTCATATAGCCTGTTAAATAAAATAATAATTCGCCATTGTTAACATAACATCGTTTATCTGTATCATCACATCTTCATGTAATATGTATTAAAGCACACTATAATTAAATTTTGGTATACTCAGAATTCTCACAAGAAATATATCCATTGTTTTATCATTTGTACTAATGCAAAATTGCATTGAAAATCCAAATTCAAATTTGGTTCTTAATATGTTTTTAAATTATGAATATAATTCCCACAATTTTAAATAAAAAAGGTGACAGTCAATATATAAAGAGAGAGATAAGCTAAATTTTATAAAAACACTAATTATGCAATCGTTGATCTTGCGAATCCTCTATTAACTAAAGGATCAAAACCATAGTTCTTCGTTTTCATAATTAATATGTAAACAAGTCACTGCATATGATCAACATAACTATATGTAAATCTACAAGAACATAGGCCAATACCAATATGTAATTATAGTTGCACCCGAATGGATCAACGATAGATAAGTTCTAAATATCTAGCTATCGACACATCTTAGTAATTATACAAAAGAAAATTTTAGATGGCTATGGAAAATTAAAATTTCTAGCCTTTCTCAAGGATTATTGTTTTCAATTATACTGCATTATTTTTTGAGATAACAATCACACTGCCCACAACATGTTACAGACAGATTTATTTCCTTGAAAATATTAGAACTATGTGAGATTTTTAGGTTTGAATGAAAAAAAATCATGCGCCAAATAATATAATCATGGTATTAAACTTTTTAAATTTCTAGCCAGCGCATCGAGTGGGCCACTTTGCTAGTTACAATAACAGGTCTTCCGGCTGGGTGTGTTGGCCACGACATCCACTTTACCGGTTATAGATAGACCAATATTGTAGTTCTTGGGAAACGTTCCAACCATCATATCAGCCTGAGATTCAAATCTGGTTGGTTTCAGGATATTCCAGACTCATCAAGTCTAGAAGGAAAAATGAAAGTTTGCAACACAAATTGACGAGATGATGTTGCAAGATTCTCGGGGGATGAACTACGATAGCGAGCTCCAAAACATGAGCTGGTTATGCTACACACATGTGAGCATGCTGTCCCAAACAGGCATGACCACATAATAGTCTTATAATAAAACACTATCGAGTTCAGGTTAGGATCCATCATCAAGGATTACGAAGTCCTAACATAAGTCATGATTCTTAAGAAGGAGCTTCTTCTCCTTGAACAAATCAATCAGTGGATTGGCGTGCTACGGAATACATATGGAGTGGAGGTAATTAATCTACCAAACCATAGTATACTTTGCACATGCATGACTGACTTGGGATGGTACCAGAGGAAACAAAAGCAATCTTTCTCGAACTCACGGCGGCAACTTGCACCAAATGCACATGAATTCAAGGAAGTCACTTCTTCCACCCAAGCATAAGCTTCATGAACGGAACATGAAGGCGTTGCTTACAAAGTTTCCAACACTAGGTTGATGCTCAACATGAATCATGGAGGAGACAAAATGCTGCTGATGGGCTCAACAGCAACTCATCGTAATTTTCCATATCACTGGAATTCCACCATTATGTGAACAATGTGATAGTATTGGTCAGACCAAAAGATGTAATGGTGTATGCTCGAGGAATCAACCACGAGTAAGACAACATTATGAATATCGTTGGTTCTAACTTGATTTGCCAATGGCCCACACTCAAATCAAAGTTTGGGCAAGACGATAGGTTCAAAAACTATTGGTGATTTTTTAAAATAGTTCACATAGTCAAAAAATGTTTGAAAACAAATGTTTGGGAAATCAAAAATATGCTCATGTTTTTTCTAAAAAAGTGAAATTATTATTAATATTTTTCTTCCGTTGCAACGCACGGGCCCTTTTCCTAGTATATATAATACAATGTATGATCTCTATATTTGTATGCCATAGTCAGGAGACCCAATAGTACAAGATCATGGTTGTGCCTCCGGGGTGCATGACTACCGCACTACAAACATAGTGCATCTGCAACTCACGTAGATACTTGATCCCTCAAATTCATCAGGTCTTTAGTGACATTTAATATATGTAGCCGGTTTAGCCACTGAAAACATAAATTCCCTCCAGTAAAATAGCTAGAAGTGATCAACACATGTTATCATCATTTTTCCTGCCATATTGTAGCCAGAACTTATGCATGAAAATAAAGGAAGATTAAAAAATATGTTGATTTGTGGCTGGAGTACTTCCGCCCTTTTTTGTTGAGATTTACTCCACAGCGGGCCTTGATTGACTATGGTGCCTCATGGTATGCAACCTTTTTCACACGTGCATGCGACGAGTAGACAGTGAGATGGGACAAGGAAGAGTGAGCGACGGATAACACGTGACAAATAAAATACCACACAAGTATTGTGTGTTGCACCACGACTCAAGGTCTACACAAGGAAACAAGGTTCCTTGAGGAGACCCTTTGGCAGTCATGGAGTTTCCACATTATCGAACAATGGTGTGGACAGAGGAGGTGGAGTTAATGCGTGGTGTTGTTGTTTGAGGTGATGACGCTTCACTAACATGGGATCCATCTTAGCCTTGGTTTTAAATTATCAACAAGGGTAGAAAGTTTGATGGTCTCTTCTTTGTTGAACTTTATGGCCAGGTGTGATCTTCATCAATATTATTATTTAGTGTTGGTAGATCTAATGGAGATATAGCCAGAGTGTCCTTCTGGGAGAAATGTAAACTACAACTTGTAGAGGTTTATGGATGCATTTTGGTTTTGCACTATAAATTAATGTGCCTTATTGAGCACGTACATGAGTGTTGTTGACCAATGTTTTGTAGTCCTAAAACATAGATCATATAAACACAGCTCATGCACTAATATATAACATCAATTTGTTAAGGCATTAATCAGCTCACGAGTCACAAGATAAAATATAACATGAACATTTTGAGGTTTAGAGAGGTAGAACATGGGTTGAGATACATATGAGTGTCTTAGAGATGTCATCCTATACTATTAAATAGTCATCATTGTTGGCCAAATGGGTTCCAGGACGTACTCAACCTACTATATGCCTTATTAAGTTGCAACATGGTGTTCAAAATTTAGTGACTTATTTATTTCATCTGGCATGCAAGAAATTGTGTTGAAACCAATATTTACATCAACAATATTGAATCCATTTATTGAGTAACTTAAAGTTGAGCTGGCTTCTTCAACTCCAACAACATTCCAGAGATATTGCAAGTTTGTCGACACTCGAGCGCAACATCCACTCAATTATGTGCACCTGTATTATGTGTGGGAATGCAGAAGAGTTGCACCTAAGTATAATCCTCGCTTGTATAACTCATGTCATATATTAGCTGAGGGAACTACGATGCAAAATGCCAAATACGAGTATGAAAGTGAATAGGTCTTTCAATTGTCATATAGCCTGTTAAATAAAATAATAATTCGCCATTGTTAACATAACACCGTTTATCTGTATCATCACATCTTCATGTAATATGTATTAAAGCACACTATAATTAAATTTTGGTATACTCAGAATTCTCACAAGAAATATATCCATTGTTTTATCATTTGTACTAATGCAAAATTGCATTGAAAATCCAAATTCAAATTTGGTTCTTCATATGTTTTTAAATTGTGAATATAATTCCCACAATTTTAAATAAAAAAGGTGACAGTCAATATATAAAGAGAGAGATAAGCTAAATTTTATAAAAACACTAATTATGCAATCGTTGATCTTGCGAATCCTCTATTAACTAAAGGATCAAAACCATAGTTCTTCGTTTTCATAATTAATATGTAAACAAGTCACTGCATATGATCAACATAACTATACGTAAATCTACAAGAACATAGGCCAATACCAATATGTAATTATAGTTGCACCCGAATGGATCAACGATAGATAAGTTCTAAATATCTAGCTATCGACACATCTTAGTAATTATACAAAAGAAAATTTTAGATGGCTATGGAAAATTAAAATTTCTAGCCTTTCTCAAGGATTATTGTTTTCAATTATACTGCATTATTTTTTGAGATAACAATCACACTGCCCACAACATGTTACAGACAGATTTATTTCCTTGAAAATATTAGAACTATGTGAGATTTTTAGGTTTGAATGAAAAAAAATCATGCGCCAAATAATATAATCATGGTATTAAACTTTTTAAATTCTTAGCCAGCGCATCGAGCGGGCCACTTTGCTAGTTACAATAACAGGTCTTCCGGCTGGGTGTGTTGGCCACGACATCCACTTTACCGGTTATAGATAGACCAATATTGTAGTTCTTGGGAAACGTTCCAACCATCATATCAGCCTGAGATTCAAATCTGGTTGGTGTCAGGATATTCCAGACTCATCAAGTCTAGAAGGAAAAATGAAAGTTTGCAACACAAATTGACGAGATGATGTTGCAAGATTCTCGGTGGATGAACTACGATAGCAAGCTCCAAAACATGAGCTGGTTATGCTACACACATGTGAGCATGCTGTCCCAGACAGGCATGACCACATAATAGTCTTATAATAAAACACTATCGAGTTCAGGTTAGGATCCATCATCAAGGATTACGAAGTCCTAACATAAGTCATGATTCTTAAGAAGGAGCTTCTTCTCCTTGAACAAATCAATCAGTGGATTGGCGTGCTACGGAATACATATGGAGTGGAGGTAATTAATCTACCAAACCATAGTATACTTTGCACATGCATGACTGACTTGGGATGGTACCAGAGGAAACAAAAGCAATCTTTCTCGAACTCACGGCGGCAACTTGCACCAAATGCACATGAATTCAAGGAAGTCACTTCTTCCACCCAAGCATAAGCTTCATGAACGGAACATGAAGGCGTTGCTTACAAAGTTTCCAACACTAGGTTGATGCTCAACATGAATCATGGAGGAGACAAAATGCTGCTGATGGGCTCAACAGCAACTCATCGTAATTTTCCATATCACTGGAATTCCACCATTATGTGAACAATGTGATAGTATTGGTCAGACCAAAAGATGTAATGGTGTATGCTCGAGGAATCAACCACGAGTAAGACAACATTATGAATATCGTTGGTTCTAACTTGATTTGCCAATGGCCCACACTCAAATCAAAGTTTGGGCAAGACGATAGGTTCAAAAACTATTGGTGATTTTTTAAAATAGTTCACATAGTCAAAAAATGTTTGAAAACAAATGTTTGGGAAATCAAAAATATGCTCATGTTTTTTCTAAAAAAGTGAAATTATTATTAATATTTTTCTTCCGTTGCAACGCACGGGCCCTTTTCCTAGTATATATAATACAATGTATGATCTCTATATTTGTATGCCATAGTCAGGAGACCCAATAGTACAAGATCATGGTTGTGCCTCCAGGGTGCATGACTACCGCACTACAAACATAGTGCATCTGCAACTCACGTAGATACTTGATCCCTCAAATTCATCAGGTCTTTAGTGACATTTAATATATGTAGCCGGTTTAGCCACTGGAAACATAAATTCCCTCCAGTAAAATAGCTAGAAGTGATCAACACATGTTATCATCATTTTTCCTGCCATATTGTAGCCAGAACTTATGCATGAAAATAAAGGAAGATTAAAAAATATGTTGATTTGTGGCTGGAGTACTTCCGCCCTTTTTTGTTGAGATTTACTCCACAGCGGGCCTTGATTGACTATGGTGCCTCATGGTATGCAACCTTTTTCACACATGCATGCGATGAGTAGACAGTGAGATGGGACAAGGAAGAGTGAGCGAAGGATAACACGTGACAAATAAAATACCACACAAGTATTGTGTGTTGCACCACGACTCAAGGTCTACACAAGGAAACAAGGTTCCTTGAGGAGACCCTTCGGCAGTCATGGAGTTTCCACATTATCGAACAATGGTGTGGACAGAGGAGGTGGAGTTAATGTGTGGTGTTGTTGTTTGAGGTGATGACGCTTCACTAACATGGGATCCATCTTAGCCTTGGTTTTAAATTAGCAACAAGGGTAGAAAGTTTGATGGTCTCTTCTTTGTTGAACTTTATGGCCAGGTGTGATCTTCATCAATATTATTATTTAGTGTTGGTAGATCTAATGGAGATATAGCCAGAGTGTCCTTCTGGGAGAAATGTAAACTACAACTTGTAGAGGTTTATGGATGCATTTTGGTTTTGCACTATAAATTAATGTGCCTTATTGAGCACGTACATGAAGATATCCGGAAAATCACGAACCACCGATATGTTACTAAGCTCGAGAACAATCTTGCTTTTCGAGGCAAGACGATATGATCAATAGAGCGAAGATTTGAAATAATCCTAACTCATTGATCGAAGAGTGCACCGGGAATAAGGACTAGGTAGCACAATCAGTCTTAGAATGATGATTCAATAACCAACACGCTAAGAATGAAATTTTTGTCCTTTAACTACCAAGCAACAGAGTTGCTAGGAGTATTGATTTCACACACCACGATTCACTTGTCGGCATTCCGGTTGCAACAACACGTTAGCCGAGAAATGAATAATGAGGGCGAGAAGTATCACTATATCGAGATTTCATAAGAGGGTGTGCAATTCTCGCGATACTCTTGTTATGAAAGAGGGTGATAGTCCAAGGTAGAACAGAACAAAAGCTGGATTGGCATTTTGATCTGCGGAATACAACTACTTTGACCCAATCCAAGAAATGGATGAGGTACTGGAGTTTGATTCTCCTAGTCATTCCAGAGTAGAATGGCTTGACGGACCACAAGAGTAATAGGCATCGACGAACGAATGCACGCATACTGTTGACTATCAATTGATAGACGAGGGTCAGAAGACAACTAAAATAGGACAACTCAAAGGAACATATGTTTTTCTGAGTTGTGGATGCATGGATTAGTATGTCGAACGAGTTCAACATATTTCTTCCGGATAACCCATGCAGAAAAGGTAGAACTGGCAGAGTAACAACATAGAATCGAGAACTCGTCAAGAGCACTCTGGTTGTGATATTTTGGTTCAAGAACTTCTGCCATAAGCGCTTCATAGTATTTGGAAGAAGGAAATACCACGAACATCGAGGACTAATGCAAAGGTTACTAATATCCTAAAGGAACTACCAAACACTATCAACATGAGGTAAGTAGGGTGAATCTCGGGTTCAAAACCCTAGGAATAGAATACCTACTAACTAAATTGCATCACGGGATGCTTCCAAGGATGATGGCCAGAATGATCACACTAGGAACACAAAACATGGCTAGATTACTAGGTGATCCCCTAAGATACCTAGGTCATAATAATAGTTCCAACATATACGTCGAGGCAATAGAGTACCTCAACTCACTGATTAGTGTGGTTAACCTGGCCCAAAGGAACATCAGGAACAGGAGGAAGGGATTTGCAAATGCATCAGACTTTTTAAAAACCTGGGGTGACTCAGACAGCATAACGGCTGTAAATGCTCGAAAATATTTGAGATAAGCTACAAAAATGGTGGCATAACCACTCGATCATCATAATATCAAGGTTTTGAGATCAACTATCAATACACGGAGATAGTAGGAACTGAACTGAGGATTGAATCCACCAATCTTATGAGTCTACGGATTAGTAACACGTGATCCTAATAGAAAGAAGAGAAAGCCTAGTTCCTTAACCCCGTAAGAAAGATAGGATGACTCGGATCAGAAGGCATGAAGCTAAAGTAGTAAAAAGAGCCTTACGTTCCATCCCACAATCAATTCCCTTATATAACTAAAGCATTTCTAGACTCAACTTCGACCAGTTTGGCTTGGTAGTCCTACAGGCAGTCAAGCTCTGATACCAAAGCTGTCAGGACCCCGACTCAATGGCACACCGATCTAGCATGTAACACCTCATATCACTTTGCGTCCTCACACACGGTATTCCACGGGTGTCGCCTTACCAGGCCCTGGACCGTTTGCGCCTTTTGGATCACGTATATGATCGTGTCTCTAGCATCCATATGACAAGGAGCCCGAGCTGACATGGCTAGTCATGAACCCAAAGTGGCACTAACTTACAGGGACATGCATACGTGACCCAGCAATGAACGTGTCGGTCATCAGCAAGTGAATCCGGGCTGTAGCAACTGGGCTAGCAGGACTCCGGTAAACCGGGCTGTAGCGGGCTAACAGGACTCCGGTAGACACCGCGTGACATTTCCCCGAAGGGACAAACACAGGAACGAAGAAGGACACATGCCGGCCAGCCTAAGTGTTCCGAAGCAGTAGCAAGCTACCAGGGCTCAGTGGAAGCACTAGGAGACATTTCCCGGTAAGAGAGGCTACCAAGGATAAACAACTATATAGTTAGATCCCACACATATCAAGCATTTCAATAACATACACACAATATGCTCGATATGTGCAAATACAACATGGCATCACAACATGACTCTACAACTCAAGTATTTTATTCAATAGGCTCCGAGGAGCGAGATATTACAAACATGGGTCTCATGACCCAACATTCAGAGCACACAAATCAAAGCACAAGCGGAAGCTTAACATGTCTGAGTAAAGACAACTATAAATGAAAAAGGCTGAGAAGCCTGACTATCTACTAGATCCTGCCGAGGGCACAAGATCGTAGCTGAGGTAACAAGCTAAACGTCGAAGTCCACGCAGAACTACTAGTGAGACGTAAGTCTCTCTGCAAAAACATAAAATAGGCAAACGTGAGTACAAATGTACCCAGCAAGACTTACATCAAAACTATCTACATATGCATCATTATCAACAAAGGGGATGGTGGGGTTTAACTGCAGCAAGCCAGCTTTGACTCGGTGGCTATCCTAAACTACGGCTGCAAGTAACTCTTTGGAGGTGGCGCACAGGAGTCCACATATTCACCATATCAATACTCCGCTATGGATCCGCTCCCATCTCCCTACGAGAACGCCACCCATAGCACTCACGCTTATCTTGCGCATTTTAGAGTATCCACTTTCACTTGTCTATGAACTGTACAAGCAACCCAGAAGTCCTTTACCGCAGACACGGCTATTCGAATAGATGATGTTAACCCTGCAGGGGTGTACTTCTTCACACGCGCTCTCACCACTTATCGCTGTTTACACGACATGTACTCGGCAACCTTCAAGCAAAAGCCCAGCGAGGGTGTCGGCCACGACCTGACTAACCATACAAGTCTCTCGTCCAGGTTTATCGCCTATTCGGGTTCCATCCCCAAGGAGATCCGGTCGGGGTGTCGCTCACGGCCCCAAACGATGTGTGCAGGGTTCCCAAGCCCACCATCCGGGTGCCACTTGGTACACCGGGCCACTGTGCCTAGTCTGTCCCAAGCCCACCTGTATCGGGTGCCACTTGGTAGACTACTAACACTACCTACAAACACCAGAAACTAGTTGCAACTCCTGGACAGAGATCAAGTTGATTAATAAGTCGAGAGGGGTCGAGTTACCGGAACCCAATGTGTGGTAGTAACTGTTCATGGATCACAAACACAGAACTCAGTTCCTGAGGACGGTTTCAATGAGACAACCCACCATGTACTCCTACATGGCCTCTCATCGCTACCTTTACCAAATCGTTTTCACACACTTAGCTCTCAACGGTAGGACATGTTCACCACATTCCAATTCATCCCTGATGAATCAGACCTGACACAACTCTAAGCAATAGTAGGCATGACAAACAAGCATGAATGAGTAGGCACATCAGGGCTCAAACAACTCCTACTCATGCTTGTGGGTTTCATCTATTTACTGTGGCAATGACAGATCATGCAGAGGATAAAGGGGTTCAGCTACCGCAGCAAGTAATAGATGAATCGTTGTTGTCCTAATGCAGTAAAAGAGAGCAGGAGCGAGAGAGTAGGATTGTATCGGAATGAACAAGGGGGTTTTGCTTGCCTGACACTTCCGAAGATAGTATAGCTCTTCATCGGTATCATCGATCACATCGTCGAAGCAACGTCTACTGAGAGGGGACAATACCGGCAATAGAGAAAGAACACAATCAATGCAATGCAACAATATGATGCATGAGTGTGACATGGCAATATGCTGTGGTTTGAGCTAATGCAACTAGCAACCAGATTAAATGAAGTTGGTTTGAACCCTAGGTTCAAATTCAAACTTCATATGTGAAGCTTTAAATGCCATTTATATGATTTGGCCTAAACAGCAGCCATAAGTTGGTCTAACATGCATGAAAACAATACAAATGGATAGATTAGATTTTTCTGATCATTTTTCATATATAAATTATTTCATTCTGAGCTACGATTATTTTTCTATGATTTTTAGAAGTTTGGGGGTATTTTCTGAAATTTATAAATCATTTCCTGATTTATTTTAATTCCAGAAATACTTTACTGCGCCTGCATGACGTCAGCAAGTCAATAGGGTTGACCAGAGTCAAACCTGACGTGTGGGGTTGGTCAACTGCCAAGTCAGCACGGTCAACTCTGGCACGTGGGTCCCGCTGGGTTAATAAACTAATCTTAACCAGGAAAATTAGCCCGCTGAGTTAAACATGCGGGTCCCACTGTCAGTGATCCTAGGGGGGTTAGTTAGGTGCTAATGACGGTGCCACGTCACCAGCCACCGGAGTTCGACGCCTGCGACCAAACCCAACGGCGGAGGATCACCGGAGTTGCTCGGAACGGCGCTAACGAGCACCGTTTCGCGCGTGGTTTGCGGCTACGGCGAGCTGGCGGTGCGGCGCATCTAAAGGAGGCAGCGGGAGGTGCCGGGGTGCAGTGTAGCGGCAACGGCGACGGGCGGAGCGGCGGCCGGAGTTCGGCCAGGTGCGGGGACGCGGCTGCAGCGCTCGAGAGAGCGAGTTGGGGTGCGGGTTGGGTTCCTGGCGAGGTCTGGAGCATGTTCACGTGCCCAGGAGCGACAAACACGGCCTCTGGCCACGGCGGCGAGGAGCTCAGGCGACGGCGCGAATCGGTCACCGGCGGAACGGTGGCCATGGCGAGAAAAGGAGCACAGGAGCAAGGGGAGAGGAGGCAGGGGTTCACGGCGAGTCGGTTGGAGCAGACGGCGAGCTCGGGGGAGGTCGGACGGTGACGTAGCGAAGCCGGTGATGCAGGGCTCCCGGCGTTATGTAGCTCCATGGAGAGGTCGGGGGCGTCGAGGCGGAGCCTTTGGTCACTCTGGTGGGGCGGAACGACGGTGGTGGCTACGACTGCGACGAGCGGCGACGACGGTGGTTCTCGGTCGCGTGAGTGAGAGCCAGAGAAGAGGGAGAGTGAGCGAGGGGGGCAGCGGGATCGGGATGACACGGGAAAGTCGTCCACGCATCCAGGGGGTCGTCGGCAAGCAGGAGGTGGCCGGGAACGCACGCGCGCGCGCGCCACGCTTCCCCTCTGCCTACTGGCAGGAGGAAGAAGATGGCTCTGCCCTTGGTGGGCTGGGCCGCTACAGTGCCAGAACAGGTAGGCCGGCCCAGGTAACTCTCTCTCTCTGTTTTCTAATTTAAATTGTTTCTGTTTTATATTTATTCTGTTTTGTTTTGATTTAGTAAAATACTAAACCATTTTATAATATCCTGGAAATAATTAGGGGTGCTGTCTGAATTATTCCAGTGACCCATAACAATTTCCAACATTTTTGGAGAACCTAAAATATATATAGCATTTAAATAGCTCCAATTCAAATATGTTTGAATTAATTCAAAGCCCAAATATGTCCTGAAAAAATGTAAACCATCTTTGGTAGATGCTTCCACCTCAAACCAGAAATGTTGAACATTTTTAAAGGGCATTTTGAGTTCAATGGAAAAGATTTTATTTTGACCCTAGTTGAATTCATTTGGTGCTAGGGTTTGAGAATCCCCATTTCATAGTTAAATGAAATTTAGACATGATGACATGATGATCATGCAAGGACAAGCAAAGGCTAAGCTAGGGCTGTGACAGCGGGCCTCGCCAATGCCCACGATCAAGAGGAAGACACTGCCGTCCTCCTCGAGACTAGCAGGCGGCGGTTATCCTCCAGCGACTCCGGCATGGTGAACCGATAGCACGTGTCGTACTTGATGTTCTCCGCCAAGGGCCAGCAGTGACCGCTGCACGCATCCGTGAGGTGATGCACCATGTCCGCCGGCGAGCCACAAAACGGCATCGGGCACTCATAGTAGTGGACGAAGGGCTCCTTGGAGGCATCGACCAGGCCATCCATGAAATGGGAGTGGCTGTAGGGGATGTTGCGCCAGTTGAATATGTGAGCAAGTTACTACGAGATTTAATCCGAATAAGCACAAAATAAATCATGACGGCTATAACAGAGATGAAACTAATCATGTGGACTAGCATAGTAGTAGGATACAGAGTAGAAACATGAATTCTACCACGATTTCGAATAGGAAGGACAGAAACACATACGGTGCAACGGGAGCAGCACCGTTGGCGTTGAGGTTGTTGCCCATGTCGTTGAGGAAGAGGTTGCCAAGGTCGGGGAAGAAGTCATCATCGGTGAAGTCGTGGCTGCCAGCAGTCGCGAGAGTGCGCTCCCCAGATTTCAACAGCGCCCGCCGAATGCAGCGCAGGAGGGAGTGGCTGTAGGGGACGTTGCGGCCGCCGAATGGAGCGCAGGAGTAGCACATGAAGCAGTAGATGGTGTCCTTACTAGTACTCCCTAGTCTCTATCTATCTATATCTATATATATCTACTCTTATAGAAAACCGAGTTGGTGATGATGGTATGCCTGCCATCTTGTAATATAGACCGTCCAATCTATATCTAACGGATAGAAAGCCAACTATGACAATTTTACAAAAGATACCCGCACCTCTCTCCACATTTACAGATAAGGCCTTTCCTCATTCATCCTTATCTCCCACAACCTCGTGCTCCTCCCTATGTCTCTATCTCTACTACTTTGTTTATAACAAATCGAATAGTGCAGCACCGTCCGTTGCACGCCCGGCTGAACACGCCTCCTCGCCTCCATCATCACCAACTGAGTCTTTTATAGGAGTAGGAGTAGAGAAAAACCGAGTTGGTGATGATGGTGTTCCGTGCAATGCACGGGCATCTTGCTATTTTTTTGCATATAAGTCCAAACACCACATAGACACGGTCTTTGAGCACGGTTCGTAGTCGTTCCACGCTCGGGCATTGAAGTTTGTAACTATTTTATATTAGAATATACTACTCCTCCGGTGCTAGTAGTAGAGCAGAGTCCTACTCTACTACTCTACTCTAGCAAGCTAGGGCATAGTACTGTAGTAGGTACTGTAGGGAGTACCAGTACTATGATCACTCAAGCAAGTTGTCTAGCATTGATATGACCCTACGCTGCTGGTATGTGTCTCGTAAGTCAAGCCGCGTGATGTAGTCATCATCACCTGTCCACTTCCCGCAACACATATTCGCTTCTCTATCTTTGTCCGCACATAATCTCGTCCAAGCTTCCATCCCCGCTAAGGCGCCTCCCCCCTCGTCTGAAACCCAAGCACTAACAATGGCAGAACCGAGTAGCGTCCGCCAAAAGAGTGGCTTGAATTCGCTCCCCACAAAGGTAATCAAGCTCATTGTTTCGCGTGTGGACAATCTCAGTACCATGTCGCTCGCCGCGTGCTCGTCGGGGTTGTACTGTTTACTCAAATCCCTCAGGCCGGAGCTTTTTAAGCCAGCTCCTTGCTTGTTGATGCCGCCTGATCTTCAGAAACGGCGTGTCACACAGCATAACGAGCGTAGGGTGGCGAGCATCAACCCCCTTCACTGCGATCTGATCCCCGTCAGCCTCAGCTACATTAACGGTATGTATTGGGTCGGCATGAACACGTCTTGGATGGTGCTCGTCGACGGTCGCGACAGCTGGATGCTCGTGGAGGTCTACACCCGGCGATTGATACCCCTTCCTTTGATTAACAATGCACTGCTTTGGCACCACGGCCCAGAATACTCGGAATCTTACAGTAGCCAACATGATACCAAGTTTGATTTGCTCAAGGTTGTAATCTGCCAAGTGCCCACAAGATCTGCGAATTATAAAGACTTCAGGCTAATTGCGTTCTTCAACCGCGGTCTCGAATATCTGACAGGTCACTGTGGTAAGTGGATAAATCTGCACGTCCATCGCAGGATCATACATCCTCAATGGCTCTCTAATGCCATTGAACACAAGGGCTTCATTTACGCTGTCGACTCCTTCTATGGCTGGACGTATTGCTGGCCTACTCCAGTCATCGCTACAAACGACTGTTACAGCAGTATGTTACTTTCCTATGATATCATGATGGCTTGCTTATATTACTGTCAACATTTACTGAAAAAATATTCATGCTCATAACATGCTGTTCTTAAGATTGACTAAATCAAGAGCCCTTTTTAATTTGACTCCAACTTGATATGATGTTGTAGGCGGCCTGGTGTCCCTACCCTTCCTAATCCCAGAACCTTTCAAAGAAAAGCGGCATGGCAGTTGCAGGTGGTTCCTGGCTCAATCAAACGACAGTGAAAGATTGATTATCGTTCGCATCTACCGGACGTGTTGTTTCGCGGAATACAATCACAGTCACTGCAAGGTCTTTGAGCAGGATCCCAACTTCTCTGGGCCTTCAGGAATTTTTGACTGAAGGCTGGTAAGTAGCCTTGGTACATGCTCTTTGTTTGTCGGACTGAATTATCTGATTAACCAGGAGATAACCGACGGCAAGGATCATGATGGCAGCGTGGTTTCGTTCATTAGGCAAAACTATGTGTACACAGCGTACCATGCATCTCTGCATGCACCATACTCTGATATGTGCCGCCACGCTCTGCAGCCCAAAGTAGGAGAGAGGGTCGCAAGTATCAGACTTCGACCTGCTGGCTGGAGTTTCCCCCATCAGGCACCCATCTGGTTCAAGTCGTCAGCCAATCTCCACAGCTTAATAAATAGTAACGTCTAACTGAGCCAGTTAGTTAGATGCGTACACTTGGTGTAGTAGGATCTTTATTTAGTTTGATGCATACACTTGTTCTTTTTTGGTAGCCCTTTTGTAATGATGGCTGATGTTTGGTTTGGAAGAGAGAGCTGCGTCTTCACTCTTCTGGCCTGCTTACTACTTCTGTTGCACCCCCAGCCCTGGTTGCTGCTGCTGTTTTCAATGTACAATCAGTAGTATATTTCGTCTGTTGGTTGAATAAATGTGTTGTTTTGGAAGTCGTTGCACGGTCCGATCCTTTAGTGTCCCATACCGTATGTAGCTCATACTATTTTTCGTACGGAACACATTTTCCACTTGTTGATAACATGCATCCCACTGATGAAGGCCCAAGAGAGAAGCCCATAATTAACTGCAAGGGAGGCTCTCACATGAATCCGGCCCAGGTACATGCTCATCATCCCTGTCGGTGTCAAAACAGGCGGATCTCGGGTAGGGGGTCCCGAACTGTGCATCTAGGCGGATGGTAACAGGAGACAAGGGACACAATGTTTTTACCTAGGTTCGGGCCCTCTCGATGGAGGTAAAACCCTACTCCTGCTTGATTGATATTGATGATATGGATAGTACAAGAGTGGATCTACCACGAGATCAAGGAGGCTAAACCATAGAAGCTAGCCTATGGTATGATTGTTGTTCATCCTATGGACTAAAACCCTCCGGTTTATATAGACACCGGAGAGGGTTAGGGTTACACAGAGTCGGTTACAATAGTAGGAGATCTACATATCCGTATTGCCAAGCTTGCCTTCCACGCCAAGGGAAGTCCCATCCAGACACGGGACGAAGTCTTCAATCTTGTATCTTCATAATCTTCGAGTCTGGCCAATGATGATAGTTCGGCTATCCGAACACCCCCTAGTCCAGGACTCCCTCAGTAGCCCCTGAACCAGGCTTCAATGACGACGAGTCCGGCACGCATATTGTCTTTGACATTGCAAGGCGGGTTCCTCCTCCGGATAATTCATAGAAGATTATGAACACCAGGATGGTGTCCAGCTCTGCAAAATAAATTCCACATACCACCGTAGAGAGAATAATATTTACACAAGTTCAATCTGCTAACGTATTTCATGGCGTGATGTCACACCACGACCAAGCCTTTACTCGAATCATTTTTGTCATACCACCTCAGCGCGTTTAGCGAAGTGGTTTCTTTGGCACGTCTTATCAAAGCAGAGATCGTGTCCCCTTATTCCGGGATTCTCATCAATACGGACGTGGGTAACCCAACCGCGCCCGTTGCCACGCCTCCTCCATCGGAGGCGAGTTCCAAACGGTCACAGGGACGGCTCTTGGTATTCTACCCCTTTATAATGAGACCAAGGCCTGTTCCTTTTCTTCAATCCTTAATCGAATCCGCCCCTCGCCCCGAGTTCCAACACCCAAGGCTCCAGATTCGGGCGCTTCGGACCTCCGACAATGTTCGACTCCGACCTACAGGGCCGGTGGATGGCCTCTTCTGTCACGGAAGAGGACGTGCTAAAGCTGAGAGAAGCCAGGTATCTAACCTGCGAGATTTCGCATAGGCTGCCCGCCCAAGGGCAAGTCATTCCCACCCCCAAGCCCGGTGAGAGCGTGGTGTTCATGTCTCACTTCCGTCGGGGTTTAGGCTTCCCGAAGGACCCCTTCGTGAGGGGGCTCATGTTTTATTATGGGCCGGAATTCCATGACTTGACTCCGGAGTCCATCCTCCACATCTCATCTTTCATTGTTGTCTGCGAAGCCTTCCTCCGCACTACCCCTCACTTCGGATTGTGGCTCAAGACCTTCAACATGGAGCCGAAGATGATCGAGGGGCGACAGGCAGAGTGCGGAGGGGCAGTTATAAGCAAGAGGGCTGATGCTCCATGGTCCGAGGGCTCTTTTCAGGAGGAGCTTGGTTTGTGGCAAAATGAGTGGTTCTACATCACCGCTCCCAGGGGCACCAGGCAAGTGGCACCACCTGCCTTTCGCCCGGGCCCTCCACAGCGGCTGGCGTCATGGGTCAATAAAGGGATTGACTGGGGGCCGTCCAAGGACGTACCAATACTGCAGGGCCAGATTCGAGACCTCCAAGAGAGGGAGATCAATTTGGTCGTAGTGGCGCAGGTTATGCTGATCCAGCGCCTTCTGCCCTGCAAACGTCGCCCTCTCCGGCTGTGGGAATTCAATCCGGAGGGACCGCGAGCTCTCTGCCACTTCATGGGTGCGACGCCCGTGGAGATAGATAAACTGTTCTTCGGATCACAAGAGATGTGTCCGGACTTGACCGAGGATGCTGACCTAAGCTGCAATCGCCCGGATACTCAAGTAAGTAGTTCCCGTGCCCGGACATGCTATCCGTATATTCATCATAATTCTTGCTCTTTAAAAAGCTGTCTCCTGAACAGGAGTGGATAGCAGAAGCAAAGCTAATAAGGTGTCCGGCCCCCCTCCTTGAGACCACGCCGGATCCTGTGTTAACCAAGATGCTGGAGGCTGTGCCTTTAGAAGAGGGCGAAGGGGGAGACAGGGAAGCTACCGCCTCTGCTAAAGAGGCTCTCAAGAAAGGGGGGATCGAGAATCCCTCCCTCCAGGGGGAGAAGAGGACCACTTTCGAAGATCCGGAGGTCAAGGCCTCTAAGCGGGGGAAGAAATCTTCCCCGGAGGGTCCTGCGCCAGGAGAAACCCCGACCGCACTATTTCCCCAAGGAAATCGGCCCTCCAGCGAGCCGTAAGTAGAAAAGAGGAGTTTTGTAATAAGGGACATCCCTGTCTTTATTTCTGAGGATAACCGAAGTTCTTACCTTGTAGTTCGGATCTCAGCCCTTCTCAGCAGAGCTCATCTTCAGCGAATCTTCGTCCGGAGATGATGGAGAGCGAGACGCCTCCATCTGCCGCACCATCAGGCAGGACGGACGACCCTGAGGTGTCATCGCGGAGGGTCTCCCCGAGTCCGGCGGGGCCGGAGAGTTCGGCACCAACTGGTGTACGACCGGAAGAGCTGAAGGATCTGCTCGAGAGGGTGTCTATCCCAGAAGATCACCGTACATTAATGAGTACGGTGATTGAATGGATTTCATTTGCTGAGAGCGGGTTGCATGAGGCTGTCAGAAGTTTACTGACGAGGTTTGATGTGCGTAAAAATGACCATACTTTTTGACAGTTTTGCGCTTAGAATGCGCCCTGTATAGATAGTAGCCCCTGAGACTCGATATGTTGCCGAAAACGACAGCGTGGCGAGGATCATAGTCGCAGTTATAAGGTGTCTCCCTTCTCGTGCAGGTGGCGGGGCGTTCGGTGGCCAGCCGGACTGATGTAGTTGCCGAACTGAAGCGGCAACTTGACGTTGCGGATGCGGACATCGCGCTGGTCAATAAACGACTTGATGAGTCACAAGGTAGGTGGCTTCTCCGCGGTCACCTGGTAAGGGAGCTGATGCCCACGCCTTAATACATGTATGCTTGATGCAGATGGCGCCGCTGCTATGGAGGAGCTTCGGGTGGAGCTTGCCCGAGCCAAGGAGCAAGCCAGAAAAAGTGATGCGGCTGCCTCGAAGGCGGCCGAAGAGCTGAAAGCCGAAAAGGCTGCTCACTGCCGAAGCAGGGAGGAGATGGCCGAAATGGCCGTGAAGCTGAAGGATGCTACCGACCGCTATGAGTTTCTTGAAAGAGAACATCGAGCGGAGCAAGAGGTCCTGAAGAAGGCCACTGTCAAAGCCAAAGATGCCCGCTCCACGATGAGGGCTATAAAGGAGGAGCTGCGTCAGGCCGGGGATATTGCGGCTGGAAAGCCCTTTCTTCTGCGTAGGAAGTTCACGGACCCGAAGTATGCTCAGTTGGGCCAGTTGTGGGGTGCGGAGGATGCTTATCTGAATTTGGCAGCGAGTGCGGCGGATGCAGTCGTGCACTTCCGAAGCCAAAAGGATCACGAAATGGAAGAGCTTTTTTGGTCTCAATTCCATAATCCGGAGCGTCCACTTCCCTGATCGGTTGGCTGAGTGGGCTGAGCTGAACAGGTTGTCCGGACTTGCCATGAAGGATGTCGTGGCTCATCTGTGGCCGGACAGGCCCAAGACGAAGAGTTATTTTGGCTTGGTGCAGCAGTTCCTTGATGCGGTGCCGCATATCAAGGCGATGAAGCGGTCGTCATGCATAGAGGGTGCATGGATGGCTCTCGCCCGTGTCAAAACATACTGGGCAGAGATGGATGCCACCGACGTTGCATCCCGGGTTTCGGACAGAAGCCCATTACCCGCTGAACACTATTTTGAGGAAGTCATGACGGGCGCTCGTTTAATAGAGTCGTAGTGCTCGAAAAATGTTATGTTCAAATGACATGTATGATTTGTAAAACCATATTTATAATATAAGGGCTTTTTATACTTGTGCGTTCAAGTATTGAAATATCTCCTCTGCGACCGTAAATGTATATATATATATATAACCTGAAAGATGGCAGTCTTCGGCTTCAGCCCCCACACACATGGTGCGGGGGTGTTTGCAAGAAAGCGCATTTTCACACTTAATCCAACGTCTTGGTCCTGTGAAGGAGGTGATAGCGTAGCAAACTAGGCAACCGGACTATAATGCTTTATCGCTTTCACTTAGCCATAGGAGTTCGATGGTGGGGCTACTATATAGCCCCTAGGGGCACCGCGCTCTCCGAACTCAGGGCGCGTGTGTGCCTGACCGGGAAACGGTCCTTCATCAAAGCGAAGGAATTCTAAACATTCCGGTAGTCGATCGAGTGGTTGATCAGTCTCTCGCTATATCATGACACTCAGTTTTCGGCTTTCTCTACTGAGGCGCTCACCCGGCCGAACCGGGGCACAATCGCAGTAGTTCTCCTGGTGTCGCGTTAGCCGATAGAGCGAAACGTAAGGCAGCAAAACACAGGAGCCGGGCGAACCCAACATTTGACCAAAGACATGATTTGGAGCTGATGCATATAGGGCCTAACTCGAGACGCCGAATACTCCCTAAGGTATTCGGTCTTTATGATAACGGGCAGAACAATGCCCTAAGCCCCTAGTGTCCAGGTACGCGCGAAAACTTCTGACGCGGCCGATGCCAAAACGCCAGCCTCCTCCTCGGTTATGGTAAGAAACCGGGGGATGTGTATCAACAAGAGACAGTAAAAAAAGTTTATGCAAGGTCTTAATCTGAAAAGAATCCTTGTAACGGGTCCCTGCTGCACGTCTGCACCTGTGTCTCTGTTGTGCTGTATCCTGGACGGGTGTAGCACGTTGTCCATCTGTAAAAAGAGAAGAACTTAGTTTGAAAAAAGAGCGTGCGAAAAATGTATTTAAAACAGAGCATGACTTAAAAAATGAATAAAATTGAGCTTTATTGGCTCTCATTGTTCCTGCGTGCAGCCCCTTGTAAAGGGGGACGTGGCTAGTAAGCCCAATGTTTATTTATACGGGACTCATCTAACCGTGTCCGGGGTCTGAATGACCTGTTTTAGGAGCTTTGATCAGCAAAGCCGGATTAGTGTGTGGCTGTCAAGGTAGTCTCACGTTCTTACGCGGTCGAGGAACACTCGAAGTTACCTTTTAATGAGATGATACCGCGTGGACCGGGCATTTTAAGTGTAAGAGACGCGTAATGCGGTATTGTGTTAAAGCGGGCGAAAGCTTCACGTCCCAATAGTGCTTGATGGCTACTTTTAAATGGGGCGATATGGAAGATTAGCTTTTCGCGATGGAAGTTGTCGGATGAACCGAACACGACTTCTAGTAGTAAGGAGCCCGTACAATTGGCATAAGGGCCTGGCGTTACTCCTTTAAAGGAAGTGTTGCTATGGCGGATTTTGGTAGGGTCTATCCCCATTCTGCGGATTGTGTCCTGGTATAGCAGGTTTATATCGCTGCCGCCATCCATTAGGACTCGTGTAAATTGTAGTCCGTCGATTATAGGATCCAATATCAAAGCAGTCCATCTTGCGTTTCGAATACTTCTGGAGTAATCCTGATGGTCGAAAGTAATTGGCTTTGACATCCAGTTTTGGGACTCCGCTGGGGTGGACCGTGGACACGTACTTTAGTAGGTGCCGCCCTATTTTTCCTTGTTATCACTTGAAGTGAATTCACTGTTTTGACTTCTTGTGGGAATGTCTTTTGTTTTCCGGCGCTCTGCTTGTGGGGTTCTTCATCGTCCTCACTTGGTGTGTCGAGCCCCTTGTGTTCAGCGTTAAGTCGGCCGGACTGCTTGAAGACCCAACAATCTCTGTGGGTATGGTTTGCAGGCTTCTCGGGGGTACTGTGGATTTGACATATCCTGTCCAAGATTTTGTTTAGGTTGGATAGCTCGTCACTGTTGTCCTTAAGAGGCAGTGTTTTGTTGTTCGGCCGAGAGCTTTTGAACCCGGCGTTGACTGCCGTGCTCTTTGGGATATTTTCCTTATTCCGGCGCTGGTCCTTTCTGCGTCGTGGTTTCCCATTTCCATCCCTGATCTCGGACGTACTCGGGTTGCTGGTGTTGCGTCTTGCCAGACAGCTATCTTCTCCCGCGCAAAAGCGGGTCATGAGGCTTGTTAGTGCGGCCATTGTCCTTGGCTTTTCCTGGCCGAGGTGTCTGGCGAGCCATTCGTCTCGGACATTATGTTTGAAGGCTGCTAAGGCTTCGGCGTCCGGACAGTCGACTATTTGGTTCTTTTTGGTAAGGAACCTGTTCCAGAATTTGCGGGCTGACTCTCCGGGCTGTTGAGTTATGTGACTTAAATCGTCTGCATCCGGAGGGCGGACATAAGTCCCCTGAAAATTTGCCCGAAACGCATCCTCGAGCTCTTCCCAACTTCCAATGGTATTTTCTGGGAGGCTTTTAAGCCAATGCCGGGCTGGCCCTTTGAGCTTGAGGGGTAGGTATTTTATGGCATGGAGATCATCTCCTCTAGCCATATGTATGTGTAGGATGTAATCCTCAATCCAGACTCCGGGGTCTGTTGTTCCGTCGTATGCCTCTATGTTTACGGGCTTGAATCCCGCTGGAAATTCATGATCCAGTACCTCATCGGTGAAACATAGGGGGTGTGCGGCGCCCCTGTTCTTAGGTGTGCCATTACTTTCGAACAATCGACGTGTTGTTTTTCTCCCAGGGGCCTTCCTTCTTGGCCCGTAGATAGACCTGACCGGGCCATCCTTTTTGTGAGGATCCTTGTGTGGATCGTGTGCCAGCTTGTGTGCGGCGCCACTTGCCGCTCTTTGTTTGTCATGTGGTCATCTATCCGACTGGGCAGCACCTTTGTTTTTTGATTGTGGGGGCTCTATGACCTCTTCGTCAAGTTCGGGCAATAGTTTGCGCTTCGGGTAGCTCTTTGTTTGGCGGCTATCGCTGTACTTGTCCGCGGTCTTGAGTACGTTGCTCCATCTCATTCTGAGTATGTCTTCCGCTGTTTTGAGCTTCCGCTTCTGCTTCTTCAGACTTCGTGCAGTGGTGACGAGCCTTTTGTGAAGGTTTTTCTGTTCTAACGATGTGTCCGGCGTGAGATCATCCGGAATGTTGTTTTCGCCGGGGATGGACTGTTTATCCAATTCATCTTGTTCGGATGGTTGCTTTGTGGCATGTTCGTCGTCCACTGGTTCACCCTGCTCTATTGCTGGGTCTATATGGGTGCTGTTGTTGTCGAGGCGGGACTCCGGGCGGCGCTTGCGTCGCTGTTTTCGCTGTTTTTCGGGGGAATTATCCTTCGCAGCATCCCGTTGTTCCTCGTTATCGCTTCCTTTTGGTGTATCCACCATGTATACATCATGAGTTGAGGTGGCTTTCCAGTGCCCTGTGGGCGCTGGTTCTTGGTCGTCTCCGGCATCGTCGTCCATGCCGTCGATATCTTTGGAGTCGAGATCTAGCATGTCGGTTAAATCATCGCTAGTGGATACGAAGTGGTGGTGGGTGGGTTTTGAATTTCTTCGTCGTCCGCATCCCAACCATCCTGGCCATAATCCGGCCAAGTCTCTCCTAATAGAGAGAGGCACTTTAACGAATTCAGGATGTCGCTGAAAGGCGAGTGCTGAAAGATGTCCGCATCGGTGAACTCCATGATCGGCGCCCAATCGAATTCGATTGGTAGGGGCACGGGAGGTTCGGAGTCCGGCGAGGAATCCGGCACCTCGGAGTCACGAGCTTCACAAGGGACAGGATCGGTATTCGGCTCCATCGCCGTAGAGGTAGCAGCCCCCGAGGCGGTGTCTAGCCACCCATCCTCGATCGACGCAGTTGGCTCCGAATTAAGGGTCGGAGCGGACTCTCGTGCGGCCTCCAGGGCACTGTCCGGCAACAGAGCTAAATCATGCCCATCGCGATAGTGCGGTGCGCTCGGCTGTGGCTCGAATCCGTCGAAGATCAAGTCTCGCGGACGTCGGCCGTATAGTTCAAACTTCCAAACCTGACCTGATGGCCAGGGGCATAGCTTTTGATCTGCTCCAGATGGCCAAGCGAATTGGCGCGCAGTGCAAAGCTGTCGAATACAAAGATCTGTCCGGGGAGAAAAGTCTCACCCTGGACCGCGTCGTTGTTGATGATTGAAGGACACAGAGGAACTCTCAATGAAAGCACCAATGTCGGTGTCAAAACCGGCGGATCTCGGGTAGGGGGTCCCGAACTGTGCGTCTAGGCGGATGGTAACAGGAGACAAGGGACACAATGTTTTTACCCAGGTTCGGGCCCTCTCGATGGAGGTAAAACCCTACTCCTGCTTGATTGATATTGATGATATGGGTAGTACAAGAGTGGATCTACCACAAGATCAAGGAGGCTAAACCCTAGAAGCTAGCCTATGGTATGATTGTTGTTCGTCCTATGGACTAAAACCTTCCGGTTTATATAGACACCGGAGAGGGTTAGGGTTAAACAGAGTCGGTTACAATAGTAGGAGATCTACATATCCGTATTGCCAAGCTTGCCTTCCACGCCAAGGAAAGTCCCATCCGGACGCGGGACGAAGTCTTCAATCTTGTATCTTCATAATCTTGGAGTCCGGCCAATGATGATAGTTTGGCTATCTGGACACCCCCTAGTCCAGGACTCCCTCAGTCCCCTAAACAGAAATAAGTAAATAAATGAATAAAGCTAAATTCTCATGCACCAGTTCTTTGGGAAAATAGGTAGCCTAGTATTTCTTTTTCAAGAATACCCAAGCTAGGCCTATTTGTTTTCTCCGAATTACTGGGCTGCAAATCTTTCAAGACGAGGAGGGATGCATTCCGTCCTGGCCAAAGAGTATGGTCAATGTCTGTTAAAAGTAATATCAAAAGGGGTTGAAAATTCCCAAAAAATTATAGCAAATGGGATATTAGTTTTTTTTGAATTTTGTTCTTCACTGATATCTTATACGTATTTCATTGGATTTAACATGACATAGTACTAATTTATTTTTAAATTTGTTTTAGTATGGCTATTAATTTTTGGACTAATAACATTTCGTTCCCCAGCAAAAATTTGCGAATTTTCAAAATTCTTCACATATTTAGTTAATTTTTTGACCCTGGTACTGACCAGAAAATGGCCGGCAATTCTAAAAATGGAAAACGGGCTGCAATAAATTCCATATGAATTAGAAAATGAGTAAAAATTATACAAATAATAGCAAATGGGTTGTACACGCCAGAGATTTCGAGGCTGACTTGTTTACGCAAGGCTTTGTCAGTGAACACAAGATTCTAGCAGCAATGACTGTTGGATGTCCATCCAATGGCCGACGTGCTTCTTCAGTCTCTGATATTCCTGCTCCAGCTGCCTAAACTAGCGCCGGCGGGACTGCCTACTCCCTCCTCTTGTGGCCCGCTGTGATGCCGCACAGGCTTCCCCGGCCCACCCTACTCCCTCCGCTGGCCTAGCCGCACGCAAACAACTGCCTCCTTATTACGTGAAAAAAATGATTCCTCCCACTGACATCTGGGGCGCACCGGTTGGGAGGCTGACCTGTGGGCCTACTATGTTGACGCGTACGCAGGGCTTCTCAACTTAGTCAACAAACGATTCTAGCAGCAGTAACCATTGGATTTGAATCAAACGGTCCTGATGCTTCATCAATCACTGCTCTTCTTGCACCAGCCGCCCAAACCAGCACCGGGGAGACTGTCTACTCCTGCCTCCAGTCGCCGGCTGTGCTGCCGTTGAGGCCTCATCGCCCCCTACTACTCCCACCGCTAGCCAGGCCCTGCGGCGAAGGCGGCCTCACACCGCAGCCGAACCAGTGAACCCTCGTACTCCTCTACGCGTGGGCATCCACTGCCACGTCTTCCCCGGCTCCGCATTGTCCCCTTCCTAGGCCTCGCCGTCGTCCACCGCCTTGGTGCTCTCGACGTGGCGTGGTCAATGTGGTCAACGACATTCCATCGCAAGGGTACTGTACATGGAGAGGCTGACTGCTGGGTCAATGGCCACAGCCCAGTTTTTTTGTGATTTGCCCAGTAAGTCGCTTTGTCAGGCCTGTTGGGCTGCAAAACTTTCAAGACGAGGAGAGCTTTCATTCGGCTGGCTGAGAAAATGGCCCATCAGTAATGAGAAATGGGCTGTACATTTTCAAAACACATCAAACCGGCAATTAGTTTCACATATCTTTTTTTTCATTTCGAGATTTTAAATTACATTAATTTTTATGCATGGAGAATTTGTTGGATTTTATATTGATATACATTTATTTTGAAAATCTGTTTGAATGTGAGTCGAAATTTCGGGATTAAAAACAGTTCGGACCGCACCGAAATATGCAAAATTTTGTATAATTTTTTAAACGTGGCCACAATATGGGATATGTAATGCTAACAAAAAGATTATGGGCTCCAAAAAAACCTTAAGAATTAGCCAATGGGCTGTAAATTATTAGAAATAATGGCAGATGGGCTGTATGCTGTTTTCCACAGATTTGAGGCTTTCCTAAAAAAAGGTTGATGCACAAGCAGTGACTGTTGGATGTCCATCCAACGGCCGTCGTGCTTCTTCAATCTCTGCTCTTCCTGCTCCAGCCGCTCAAACAAGCGCCGACGTGACTGCCTGCTCCCACCTCCCCACGGTCGGCTGTGTTGCCGCGCAGGCCTCACCGCCCCATCGTACTCCCATCGCTGGCCTAGCCATCCCTCTACTCATTCACACCTGCTGTTATTCTCCGGCGACAGCAGACGAACCAGTAAACCCTCGTACAGTCGTACTCCCCTCCGCGTGGGAAACAACTACCGAGTCTTCCCTGCCTCCGTGTTGTTCTCTTCCTAGGCCTCGCCGTCGTCCCCGCCCTGCTGCTCTCAGCGCGGCCTGGTCAACATGGTCAACGACCGACATGCATCTGAAGTGGATTGTACGTGGAGAGGCCGACAGCTGGGTCCCGGCCGCACGCAAGGAAATGCTTCCTTATTACACGCAAAATAATGATTCCTCCAGCTGATATCAGGGACCCACCGAAAGGGCCTCTGTATTTTGCGAAAAAACGTTACCGCCGCTGATAGCTCGGAACCATCAGCTATATCTTCGCATGCAAGGAAGTGCCTTCTTATTACGCACAAAAAAATGAATACTCCCCCTGTTAGCTGGGACCCAGTATAGTGGTAGGCTGACTAGTGGGCCTACTAAGTTGACGGGGACGGAGGGCTTTGTCAACTTAGTTAATATGCACGATTCTAGCTCCAGTGACCGTACGATGTCCATCCAACGGCCGTAGTGCTTCTTCAACCTCTGGTCTTCTTGCTCCGGCCGCCCAACCCAGTGCCGGTCGTGCCTCATGCTCCCGCCTCCCGTGGCCGGCTGCGATGCGGCGGAGGCCTCACCGCCCCCTAATACTCCCACCGCTGGCCAGGCCATCCCTCTACTCACCCACACCCCCTGTTATTCTGCAGCAACGGCAGCCTCACACCGCAGCGAACCAGTGAACCCTCGTACTCCTCTACGCGTGGGCATCCACTACTGCGTCTTCCCCGGCTCCGCGTCATCCCCTTCCTAGACCTCGCCGTCGTCCACCGCCCTGGTGCTCTCGGCGCGGCGTGGTCAACATGGTCAAGGAACGGCTTCCATCGGAAGTGGACTGTACGTGGAGAGGCTGACAGCTGGGTCCATGGCCGCAGCAAGGAAGTGCCTCCTTATTACGCGCAAAATAATTATTCCTCCACCTGACAGCAGGGACCCACCGGACGGGCCACCATATTTCGCGAAAATAACGTTTCCCCCCTGACTGCTGGGACCCACCAGCTACACCTTCGCACGCAAGGAAGTGCGTCCGGGCAAAAAGAAACAAAATGATTCGCCCCCCTGACTGCTGGGACCCACCAGCTACATCTTCGCACACAAGGAAGTGCGTTCGGGCAAAAAAATGATTCGCCCCCCTGACTGCTGGGACCCACCAGCTACATCTTCGCAGGCAAGGAAGTGCCTGACAGTCGGGACCCACCTGGTCGAAGCGTACGTAGCGTTGTCATTCTGGTCGCGAACATATACGTATATATATACTGGTGGATGTAGAGGCACACACATGTCATAGTAGAGGCGCGCACGTAGCATGTACATGTACGTACAACGGCGAGGGTGCAAGAAAGAAAATACGGCCACATACGTACATATGGGCAGGGTCTCGAACGCCTACTCGCGCATACATACATGGCTGGGTCGGAACGGAGAAACATCGTCGTCGTCGTGTTCATGGGGAGGCAAGGGAATGCGTCGTGTTCATGGGGAGGCAACGGAATGCGTCGTGTTCATCGGGAGGCAACGGAACGCGTGGGAGCCAACCGGCTGGGTCGGAACGGAATGCGTGGTCATGTTCATCGGGAGGGCTTGGACGGAACAGGCGATGGAAACGAGGCGTGGCATACCGCACAACGGAGGAAACAGCCTTGTGTTCGACCGGGACTTTCTAAAGAGGAAACGACCACTTTCGAAACGGGATCCTGTTCATCGGGTGGGGTCTGGCGTACCGCAAAACGGAGGAACCGGACCTCCTACGGTTAAAACGGGGGTCCTGTTGATCGGGAGGGGTGTGGCGTACCGCAAAACAGAGGAAACGAACCTCCTACGGTCGAAACGGGGGTCCTGTTGATCAGAAGGGGTGTGGCGTACCACAAAACGGACGAAACGGACTTGTGTTGGAGCGCTACGGTCAAAATGGGGGGGAGCGGTGTGGCGTACCGCAAAACGGGACTCCACGGGATACTGTTCATCTCCACCGTCGACCTCCTCTAGCCTCCACGGGCTACCGTCGACCTCCTCCAGCCTCCACGGGGTCCTGTCATCCAGCCTCCACCACGCGCTACTCCACCGGCTACTGTTCAGCCATCCCTCCACGAGCACCCCTCCATCGTCTACTGTTCATCCAGCCCTCCACACCACGGTGTCCTGTTCAACCACCCCTCCACCATCTACTATTCATCCAGCCCTCCACACCACGGGGTCCTATTCATCCACAGGCAACGCCACCGCTCACTGTTCATCCAAACCCCCGCAACGCTCACTGTTCATCCAATCGATCGGCTTCAGTTAGCAGCAGTAGCGAAGGAATCGCTCGATCGGGTTCAGTTAACAGCCATTGATCGATTGTTGGGTTCAATAACACGTAGCCTGCAGTGCAATCTCTCGGGTTCAGTTAGAGCCCAACGCCTCGCTCGGGTTCAGTTAGAGCAAACACCACGCACACATGCGCGTACGTACGAGAGAAACGCGCATCGTTCGGCCCCCGACCTCCCACCGTAACCGGCAACTCCTTGAAAATTTCCTCCCCCTCGCTTCTACCAGGGTTTTTTCCGTCATGGACGGCCCAAAGAATGTCATGCAGCTGCGTCTCCGGCCCGCCCAGGACGAAAAGCCCATTTTCTGTCATGATTTTTTGTCATAGAAGTAGGAGCCCACCACATCAATGATGATACCGGGTTTTGTCACAATTATCATCATAGAAGTGTCATATGTATGACAGAAAAAAATTTCGTTCGGCCAAAAATGTCACGGATGTGTCTTTTTTTTGTAGTGTTATGTACCAACACCACCGGGTCATTATTCTAACCCTTTGGAGAACATGATCGCTGCGGCAGCACGATTGGCGGCTATCCTGGTGGAGGGCGACACTCCAACATCGATTGAAACATGAAGGGTCAGAGAAATTCTTCAGACCGCTCTGGCGCAGTAGGAGGCATATTCTTATAGTCGAGATAGGATTCATTTGACCCCTCGCCCAAGATGGAGCCCGAGTTATAGCAGGCACATAGATTCAGCAGCCGTTTCAAGCAACGCCCGGCGCCGTGACCAGCCGTGCGGGCATGACCAGCGCATGATGGAGCTCCTAACTTGGTTGACCAGGACATGATACGCCAAGAGGCTGAGCGGGCGGCTCAGCAGGCGGCTGAGCAGGCGGCTCAGTGGGCGGCTTACTAGTCTTTTTCGGTTTATCCGACGACTTCTATTGAGGCAGGTGTGACCACGAGGACTGGAGGTGTCCCTTGCTTGGTGCCGGCTCTGCGTAACGAGCGTTTGCCTAAGGATTTCAAGGGGCCTCGAAAGGTGCCTAATTACATGGCTGATTTACAGCCAGGGGCATGGATTGAAAGTTATGAGATGGCCATGGAACTACTAGAGGTCAGTGATGCTGCAATGGCCAAGTACTTCACCATGATGTTGGATGGGACGGCCCGCACTTGGTTAAAGGGGCTGCCACCTAATTCCATTGGTTCATGGGTAGAGTTAAAGGCCTGGTTTATTCAGAACTTCAAAGACACATGCAAGCAGCTCATGTCAATTGTGGATTTGACTAATTGCAAGCAAGAGGAGGGTGAGTCTACAACCCATTGGGTGCGCCGGGTCAAAGCCATAATACATTCATCTGATAAGATGGATGCCGGCTCTGCAGTCTTAATGTTGGAGAAAAATTGTCGTTTTACTCCTCTAAAACAGAAGCTGGGGTGGCTCAAGCGTGATTGTAATGACATGGGCCAGCTAATGGCGGCTCTAGTCAAGTATGCTGACTCTGATAGTACAAAGGATCCCGAGTCTGACGATGAGAAGACAGGGAAGGGAAAGAAGAACGGCAATGCCAAGGGTCATCAGCATAATCCGGCGAATCAAGGAGGCAATAATAAACGTAAGCCCGACGGTAGCTCGGAGTTTGTGGCAAACACCAATGCGCGGGGCAACAATCAATGACGTAAGGGGAGACCACCTCCTTGGTCCGGTGGGTCAGGTCCCACTCTTGAGCAGTTGCTAAATGAGCCCTGTCCAAGGCATGGTACTCAGCAGAAACTAGCCATTCACCTATGGAAGGACTGTACGATCATGAAGGCTTTCAAGAACTCTAACAAGTTCGACGACAATCATGGGCTGGGCAGCGACTCAGGTGCCGGCGGTTTTCATGGCCCGGGCGGCGGTTCAAATTCCAACTTTCAAGGCTCTCAAGGAAATCAAGGTAGCTATAATCAGCAATCTGGCCAGGGATGTCAGCACCAGAAGCAGTCTGGATATCAGAGCCATCCAAAGCAGCTGAATAGTGGATAGTATCATGTGTCAGCACCATTTTGTGCAAACGGGACCAGAAGCTTCATAAGAGGGCTGTGAACGCTGTTGAGCCGGCAGTTCCTCGTTGTTTGAGATGGTCTGAGCAGCCTATTCTATGGAGTAGGGAAGATCACCCTCCCCGGGTTGACAATCCAGGTCACTTGGCCTTGGTGGTGGCACCTCAGGTTGGTGGATATAAATTCACTAAGGTGCTCATGGACGGAGGCAGTAGCATCAAAATCCTCCATTATGAGACTTTCCGTCGCATGGGGTTGACTGATAAAAATCTTAAGACGTCCAACACTGTTTTCCATGGAGTGGTGCCTGGTAACTCAGCGTACCCAGTGGGTAAGATTGAACTAGAAGTAGCCTCTGGAGATGAGCATGATTCTAGGGCTGAGAAGTTAACTTTTGAGGTGGTCAAAATCAAGAGCCCGTATCACGCCCTGTTTGGACGGCCAGCTTATGCGAAGTTCATGGCACTGCCGTATTATGTTTATTTGTAGCTCCAGATGCCGGGTCATAAGGGCACCATCACAGTGCATGGGAGTCGGAAGATAGCCTTGGAATGTGAGGAAGGCGATGCTGCTTACGCTGAATCTGTTTGTGCAATAGAGGAGTTGAAGTTCTACAAGGACAATGTTGACCCGGTGGACATGACGTCTTTGAAGAAGCCAACCACAGAACATGAGCCGGTGCTGAAGTTTAAGTCGGCTGATGACACCAAGCTTGTCGATTTTGTTCAAGGAGACACATCTAAGCAGTTCAATAGCAGTGTTAATCTTGATCCCAAATAGGAAAGCGCGCTCATCGAGTTCATCTGTGAGAACCGGGACATCTTTGCATGGAAACCTTCTGACATGCCGGGTGTACCGAGAGAACTCGCTGAGCACACTCTCAATATTGATCCAAAGTTTAAGCCGGTCAAGCAGTTTCTTCGGTGGTTCAATGAGGAGAGGCGTAAGGCCATTGGTGAGGAAGTGGCCCGGCTCTTGGCGGCCGGGTTCATTATTGAAGTTTTCCATCCAGAGTGGTTGGCTTACCCGGTGCTCGTGCTTAAAAAGAACGACACCTGGCGTATGTGTGTGGATTACACGGACTTAAACAAGGCTTGTCCGGCTGATCCTTTCGCACTTCCTCGTATTGCTCAAATCATTGATGCTATGGCGGGTTGTGAGTGTTTGAGCTTTTTGGATGCTTATTCTGGTTATCATCAGATCAAGATGGCAGTTAAGGACAAGGAGAAGACGGATTTTATTACTCCGTTTGGAGCCTTCTGTTATGTGTCTATGCCTTTTGGGCTTAAGAGTGCCCAGGCGACTTATCACCGATTGTGCAGAATTGTCTTCACAGTCAGATTGGGTGCAATGTTCATGCTTATGTGGACAACATTGTGGTGAAGTCCAGAGAGAAGGAGGCCTTGATAGATGATCTGAAGGAAACCTTTGATAACCTTCGGGTCTACAAGATGATGTTTAACCCGGCCAAGTGTGTTTTCGGAGTGCCAGCGGGCAAGCTTTTGGGTTTTCTGGTTTCTAACAGAGGCATCGAGGCTAACCCGGGGAAGATCAAGGCAATCACTTATTTGTCTAAGCCGGCGTGTATCAATGATGTTCAGCGTTTGGCGGGTCGTATTGCTGCTTTAAGCCAGTTCATAAGCCGGTTAGGTGAGAAGGCCATACCGCTGTATCAGATGATGAAGAAGACAGACGACTTTGTCTGGAGTGATGCTGCTAATGCTGCCTTTGAAGATTTGAAGAGACAGCTCGCTGAGCCGCCAGTCCTTGCTGCTCCCATTGATAAGGAGCCATTATTGTTATATGTGGCTGCTAACACACGTGTTGTCAGTGTGGCCATTGTCGTAGAGCGCAAGGAGGCTGGCAAGGAATATCCGATTTAGAGGCCGGTTTACTACATCAGTGAGGTGCTTATTGAGTCCAAGCAAAGATATCCACACTGGCAGAAGCTCGTTTATGGGGTGTTCATGGCAAGCCGGACAACACATATTGGACTATTCATTTTGATGGGTCCAGGTAATTGGAGGGCTCGGGGCTGGAGTTGTTTTAGCTTCCCCTCGAGGTGACAAATTTTGTTATGTGCTACATTTGATGTTTCCCTGTACTAACAATGCAGCTGAGTATGAGGCCTTGCTCCATGGTCTTCGGATGGCTAAGGAGATGAGCTTAAGCCAGGTAAGGTGCTTTGGCGACTCAGATTTGGTGGCTCAACAAGTATCAGGCAAGTGGGATTCCAAAGATCCTCTCATGGCGGCTTATCGCCGTGAAGTTGATGCCATTGCTGGACACTTCAAGGGTTACCAAGTGGAGCACATTGATCGCAGAAAGAATGAAGCGGTTGATGCTTTAAGCTGGCTAGGGTCTCAGCGTAAGCCGGTGCTACCTAACACTTTCTTAGATATTTTGCATAACCATTCTGTCAAGTTGCCTAAAGAGGAAGACTTGGCTGTTCCAGACCCAGAAGCACAATTGGTGGCACCTCTTCATGTCATCCCAGATTGCACAGTGCCACATTTGGCTTATATGACCCAGGGGGAGTTGCCTGAGGATGAAACCTTGGCTAGACAGATAACCCGGTGGTCTAAGTCAATGACAATTGCCAATGGTGAATTTCATCATCGCAGTGTCACTAGGGCGTTTCAACGATGTGTCTCTCCTGAGGAAGGTTAAGAAATTCTTTGTGAGATCCATGAAGGAGACTATGGCCATCATGCCGGCTCAAAGTCTCTTCTGGCCAAAGCTTTCCGTCATGGATTTTATTGGCTGACGGCTCACACTGATGCAGAAGATTTAGTCAGTAAATGTGATGGTTGCCAGATATTCTTACGACGGGCTCACGTGCCAGCTCAAGAATTGAGGATGATTCCAATTACTTGGTCGATTGAAGTCTAGGGATTCGACATGGTTGGGCCTTTCAAGAGGTCCAAAGATAAAAAGACACGCCTTCTGGTAGCGGTTAACAAATTCACAAAGTGGGTTGAGGCAGAGCCGGTTAGTAAGTGTGATGCAGCCACGGCGGTTCAATTCATGAAAAAGGTGATGTTTCGTTTTGGCTTTCCACACCGCATTATAACTGAGAATGGTACTAATCTGTCCAAGGGTGTGTCACAGCCCTAGCTTAGACCTTGTCTGTCTTTGCATTAGCATCCATGCATCATGTTTATATTTTATGAAACTTGAAATGGGGATTGCTTAAACCCTAGCATCAAAGGAATTCACTAGGTTCAACTAAAATATTTTTCAGTGAACTCGAAATGGCTTTCAAAAATGTTCATCATTTCTAGAAAATGCTAGAACCATAACCAGAGGTGTTGCACATTTTTCCATGACATATTTGGTCATTGAATTAAATCATATAGTATTTGCAATTGGGCATTTAAATGCTATATAATATTTTAAATGCTCAATTAATTCTAAACTTAAGTGAGGGCTGTTGGGAATATTCCAAACAGAGCCCACAGTTATTTTCAGGATTTTTGAAAACGTTTTGGTATTTTAAATAAAGCCCAGAAGTTACAGAAAAATAGAAAATAGAAAATAATTTAGAAAAGAAAGAGAGAGAACGCCTACCTGGGCACTCACCTGGACGACCGAGTAGGCAGCCCACCTGGCCGGCCTAGCCCAGCGCCGCTGCCAGTCATCACCTACCTCTGCCAGTAGGCAGAGGAGGGACACCGCGATGCCGCCGTGCTCGCCACGCCACCACCCTGCCTGTCTGCCGTCGCCCGCGCCAGCGCGATGCCTCGAAGCGCCTCTGCGGCACCGCCCCGACCCCGTGGACACCACACACGCCCCCCTGCCTCTCTCCCTCGCCCTCTCCCGCCATGGCCGACGCTGCCGCGCTTGCACCACCGTGATAACCGCGTCCACCGTCGCCCCCGTACCGAGCCACCGTGTCCAACAACTCCGCCGTCATCGACTCCGTCGAGCAGCCCGAGCCCCGAGCACTCGCGAGCCCTGCTTCGTCTTCTTCGAGATCATCTTCACCGAGCACCGCCGCAAATCCCTTTCCCCGTCGCCACCGCACCAGCTCGTCCCCGACATCGCCGACTGCTCTAACGTGATCGCCTTGAGCTTATCCACCTCCCCATCCTCTCCGTTCTCTCTCTCGTGCACCGTAGCGACTGCACGAAGCTCACCCGCACGCGCCGCCACGGAGCTCGTCGCCGACGTGACTCCGGCCACCCACAGGCCTCACCACCTTGTCCACTAACTCCACCGCACCCCCACGAGTCTAACGCACCTCGTCACGTGCCTCGTTGTGCCCTGTAGCCTCGGGTTCATCTTCACCCGACTTCAGAGACCGCCAAGGTCGTCGCCGGCGACGTTCCCGGCCACCCCGAGCCCAACCACCGCCACCAAATGCTGCGGCTTGCTCCCAGCTACCCGTAGATGGTCTCCGCCGACCATTTGGTCGCCGGAGCGCGAATTTGCACTTCCTCCGCCGCGTTTGGCCTCGCCGGCGGCTAAACGCCGGCGGGTTTGACCCGTTGACCTTGACCGGGTGGGCCCAGGTTGACCTCCCTGAGTCTATGACAAGTGGGACCCTTCCTGTTAATTAACTTAGATTAGAGCTAACTAATATTAGTTAGTTAAACTAACTACTGACACGCAGGGCCCACAGGTCAGTTTGACCTGGACCAGCCCCGTTGACCACTGACGTCACCCTGACGCACTGCTGACGCAATAACTCATTTTCTGGATTTATTTCTTTTCAGGAAATTCCAGAAAATAACCAAAACTTCTAAAATTCATAGAAATTCAACCGTAACTCCAAATGAAATAAATTATATATGAAAAATGATCAGAAAAATCCAATCTATCCATCTATACCATTTTCATGCATGTTGGAACAACTTTTGTTCACTGTTTAGGTCAAATCATATAAATGGCACTAAATATGCACATATGGAGTTTGAATTTGAATCTTGGATTCAAACCAACTTCATTTAATATGGTTCCTAGTTGCATTAGCTCAATCAACAGCATATTGCCATGACATTATCATGCATCATATTTGTTGCATTGCATTGATTGTGTCCCTCTTTGTTTGCCGGTAATTGTCCCCTCTCGATAGACGTGATTTCGACGATGAGATCGATGACACCGATGAAGAGCTATAATTTCTTCAGGAGTGCCAGGCAAGCAAAACCCCCTTGTTCATTGCGATACAATCCTACTCTCTCGCTCCTGCTCTCTTTTACTGCATTAGGACAATGACGATTCATATGTTACTTGCTGCGGTAGCTGAACCCCTTTATCCTCTGCATGACCTGTCATTGCCACAGTAAATAGATGAAACCCACTAGTATGAGTAGGAGTTGTTTGAGCCCTGTTGTGCCTACTCATTCATGCTTGTTTGTCATGCCTGCTACTGCTTAGAGTTGAGTCAGGTCTGATTCATCGGGGATGAATCAGAGGTGTGTGAACATGTCCTTCTGTGTGTGAGCTAAGTATGTGAACATGATGTGATAAAGGTATCGGTGAGAGGCCATGTAGGAGTACATGGTGGGTTGTCTCATTGAAGCCATCCTCAGGAACTGAGTTCTGTGTATGTGATCCATGAAACAGATACTACCACGCATTGGGCCCGAAACCAATGGACCCTCTCGGCTTCTTAATCACCATTGTCCTCTATCCAGGAGTTGCAAGTAGTTTCTGGTGTTTGTAGTATGCTGGAGACCGTGCGCAGCGCTGACCGGAGGGGTGGGCTGTGATGCGGTAGGCACGTGGCCGGGTATACTGGGCGCCCGTTTGGTGTCACGGAACCCTGTACACATCGTTTGGGCTGTGAGGGAAACTCCGGCCGGATCTCCTCGCGGATGGAACCCGAATAGGCGATAAACCTGGACTAGAGACTTGAGTGTTTAGGTAGGCCGTGGCCGACACCCACGTTGGGCTTTCACTTGAAGGTTGCCGAGTACATGTCGTGTAAACGGCGGTAAGTGGTGAGAGCTTGTGTGAAGAAGTACACCCCTGCAGGGTTAACATCATCTATTCGAATAGCCGTGTCTGCGGAAAAGGACTTCTGGGTTGCCTGTACAGTTCATAGACAAGTGAAAGTGGATACTCTAAAATACGCAAGATAAGCGTGAGTGCTATGGATGGCGTTCTCGTAGGGAGACGGGAGCGGATCCATAGTGGTGTATTGTTATGGTGAATATGTGGACTCGTGTGCGCCACCTCAAAAGAGTTACTTGCAGTTGTAGTTTAGGATAGCCACTGAGTCAAAGCTGGCTTGCTGCTGTTAAACTCCACCATCCCTTTTGTTGACAATGAAGCATATGTAGTTAGTTCTGATGTAAGTCTTGCTGGGTACATTTGTACTCACGTTTGCCTATTTTATGTTTTTGCAGAGAGACTTCAGTCTCGCTAGTAGTTCCATGTGGACTTCGACGTTTAGCTTGTTACCTCAGCTACGATCTTGTGCCCTCGGTAGGATCTGGTAGATAGTCAGGCTTCTCAGCCTTTTTCATCTGTAGATGTCTGTACTCAGACATGTTAGCTTCCGCTTGTGCCTTGATTTGTATGCTCTGAATGTTGGGTCATGAGACCCCTGTTTGTAATATCTCGCTCCTCGGAGCCTAATGAATACATACTTGAGTCGTAGAGTCATGTTGTGATGCCATGTTGTATTTGCACATATCGAGCATATTGTGTGTATGTTATTGAAATGCTTGGTATGTGTGGGATCTGACTATCTAGTTGTTTATTCTTAGTAGCCTCTCTTACCGGGAAATGTCTCCTAGTGTTTCCACCGAGCCATGGTAGCTTGCTACTGCTCCGGAACACTTAGGCTGGCCGGCATGTGTCCATCTTCATTCCTGTGTCTGTCCCCTCGGGGAAATGTCACGCGATGAATACCGGAGTCCTGTTAGCCCGCTACAGCCTGGTTCACCGGAGTCCTGCTAGCCCAGTGCTACAGCCTGGATTCACTCGCTGATGACCGAAACGTTCGATGCTGGGTCATGGATGCCTGTCCCTGTAAGTTTGTGCCACTTTGGGTTTACGACTAGCCATGTCAGCCTGGGCTCCTTATCATATGGATGCTAGCGACACTATCATATACGTGTGCCAAAAGGCACAAATGGCCCCGGGCAAAGGTAAGGCGACACCCGTGGGAATACCATGCGTGAGGCCGCAAAGTGATATGAGGTGTTACATGCTAGATCGATGTGGCATTGAGTCGGGGTCCTGACAGCTTTGGTGTCAGAGCCTGACTGCCTGTAGGATTACGAAGCCAAACTGGTCGAAGTTGTGTCTAGAAATGCTTTAGTTATGTAAGGGAATTGATTGGGGAAGGGAACGTAAGGCTCTTTTTACTCCTTATACCTCATGGCCTTCTGATCTGAGTCAACCTCTTCCCTTCTACGGGGATTAAGAACTAGGCCTTCTCATCTATCTATCAGGATGACGTGTTACTAATCCATAGACTTATAGAATTGTTGGACTTAAGCGTCGGTTCAGTTCCTACTACTTCCGTATGTTAACTATTGATCTCGAAAACCTTGATATTGTGCTTTTGAGTGGCTAAGCCACCATTTTTGTAGCATGTCTCCAATCTTTTCGAGCATTTACAGCCGTTATGCTGTCCGAGTCATCCCAGGTTTCTAAATAGTCTGAAGCATTTGCAAAATCCCTTCCTCCCGTTTTGATGTTCCTTTGGGCCAGGTTAATCACACTAATTGCTGCGTTGAGGTAATTTATTGCCTTGACATATATGTTGGAGCTATTATTATGACCCTAGGTGTTTTAGGGGATCATCTAGTAATCTAGCCATAATTTGTGTCCCAGTGTGATGATTCTGGCCTTTCTTCTCGAAAGCATCCCGTGACGCCACTTAGTAGTAGGTATTCTACTTCTGGGTTTCTGAACCCGAGATTCACCCTACTTACTTCATGTTGATAGTGTTTGCTAGTTCCTTTAGGTTATTAGTAACCTTTGCATTAGTCTTCGAGGTCCATGGTATTTCCTTCTTCCAAATACCATGAACCATTCAGGCAGAAGTTATTTGAACCAAAAGATCACAATCAGAGTACTCTTGAGGAGTTCTCCATTCATAAATCGTGACTCTGCCAGTCCTACCTCTCTGCATGGGTTATCTGTAAGAAACATGTTGAACTTGGTTCGACATACTAATCTATGCATCCACAACCCAGAAAATCAGATGTTCTTTTGAGTTATCCTTCTTAGTTGTCTTCTGACCCTCGTCTATCAATTGATAGACAGGAGTAGTTGTGCAACCATGTTCATCGATGCCTATTATTCCTGTGGTCCGTCAAGCCATTCTATTCCGGAATGACTAGGAGAAACAAACTCCAGTACCTCATCCATTTCTAGGATTGGGTCAAAGCAGTTGTATTCCACAGATCAAAATGCCAATCCAGCTTTTGTTCTGTTCTACCTTGGAGTGTTACCATCTTTATGTCAAGAGTGTCATGAGAATTGCACTATATCTTATGAATTCTTGACGCAGTAATACTTCTTGCCATCATTGTTCATTCCTCGGTTTCCGTGTTATTGTAACCGGAATGCCGACAAGTGAATCGTGATGTGTGAAATCGATACTTCGAGCAACTCGTTGCTTGGTAGTAAATGGACAATAACCTCATTCTTAGCGTGTTGATTATTGAATCGTCACCCTAAGGTTGATTGTGCTACCCAGTCCTTATTTCTGGTGCACTCTTCGATCAATGAGTTCGGATTTCTCGGTCCCTTGCTTATTTGATCATATCATCTTGCTCTGAAAGCAAGATTGTTCTCGAGCTTAGTAACATATCGGTGGTTCGTGATGTTCCGAATATCTTCTCGGAAGTATTACCAGGTTGTCACCTGACCGCTATGTTGAGTTCGTGATCAAGTTGGTTTCTTGTAACCACCCCTTCTCCAAGGATCTGTATCGAGTATCCCTGAGCTAGTTGGGTAAGCTGAACAACAACTTGGAGAGTTGAGAGATAAAAGCTGCCTGACTTAGTTCGTGTTAAGGGATATCTTGTGTGTGTGTTGAAGAAAGATGATATCTTCATCAATTGATCCTCGAGACTGGTTGTTGGAGCTATTGTCTTGCCAAAACTTTGATTTGAGTGTGGGCTATTCTCAAATCAAATCAGAACCAAACGATGTTCGTAATGTTGTCTTACTCGTGGATTTTCCACGAGCATACATCATTATGTCTTTTGGGTCTGACCAATACTATCACCTTGTTCACATAGTTATGGAACTCCATCTCCATGGGAACCTGGATGAATTGTTGTTGAGCCCATCGACAACATCCTTATTTTCTCCATGATTTCGTGGAACATTAAGTTAGTGTTGGAAACTTTTGAAAGCATTTCTTCATGCTAGCTCATGAAGCATATTCATGGATGGAAGAAGTGACTTCCTCTAATTCATGTGCATTTGATACAAGTTGCCGCCGTGAATTCGTTAAAGTCAATGTTGCTTCCTTGGAATCATCCCAAGTTAATCACACATGTGCAAAGTATACTATGGTTTGGTAGATTAATTACCTCCACTCCATATGTATTCTGTAGCACACCAAGCCACTGATTGATTTGTTCCAGATAAAGGAGTCTGCTTTAAAGTAAATACTTTAGATTACCGCGCGGAGACTTCGATATCATTAATGATGGTTCCCCTCCTGAACTCGGTCGTGTTTTATTATAAGACTACTACGTGGCCATGCTTGTCTGGGACAATGTGTTCACATGTTTGTAGCAGAACCAGCTCATGTTTGGAGCTTGCTATCGTAGTTCATTCCCTGAGGTTCTCGCAACGTCATCTCGTCGATTTGTGTTGCAAGCTTTCATTTTACTTTCTAGACTCGATGAGTCTGAATTATTCTGACACCAACCAGATCTGAATCTCAGGCAGGTATGGTTGGAACATTTCCCAAGAACTATAATATTAGTCTCGCGATAACCGGTAAAGTGGATGTCGTGGCCAACACACCCCACCGGAAGACCTATTATTGTAGTATCTTGATTGAAGAAGTTGGCCACCTCCCTATAAGGACTTTGTAGGATTTACCCCCTAGCTGTGCCTTATGATTTTTGCGTTTCTAAAGTCCGACCTTTACTTGATGTTCTAGATACCAGACCATTTCAATGAATGGGATACGCTAGTACATCGAGGAGAACATTAGAAGCGGAGTGCTAAATGTCTCTCGATCGATCATCCAGATTTCGTCCCCTTGGCCTCACTAAGGTGAAATCTAAGAAAGTGTTATCCTCCTTTGCATCTGCATCGTCCATCGCTATTCATCATGGTAGTATGTTGTGTTGTCAGCACCCTTGACACGGATGTTGGTAAAACCTTGACGAATATGGAAATGCCCAAGTTCTTGAGAGCACGAGCAAGCGCTAGGTGTTATCATCGGCACTAATTGGGATTCCTCTTAGTTTCCTCGGTTATGCTATAACTTTTCAAACAGTGGACTCACTCTCTACTGTTGAGCTTCTCCCCAGTTACTAAAAAACATCCCTTGTGTAGTTTTCAACAAGGTAATCCACATCATCCATTCTAATTTGGGTATGCCATTCTACCGACCCCCTCCAAACGGTCGCTCGAGAATTGCCTTAGGCTGGTATAAAGAGTTTCAATGATCTCTGAATCAAAGGTAATTCTTTTTGCCACTTAAGGGGATATTCTACGAGTCACCTTCCCTAAAGTGTCTCGATATGGTATCATGGCAACTCAAATCTTCGCTACATTGACAATCGTCCACCACCCTCTTAGGTATGGAATTGTTTTCTACCTAGTGAACCCTCTTCATCTGTTTCACCCCATCCCTTTGGATGTGAGTTTCGTGTCCCAGCTCAAGAGATGTGCTATGTCTTACTCCGTGAGTTGATCCTGAGTTTGCTTGATCTCCGAGAAGATCGATTCTTTTAGAGTTTCCCATTCCTCTCATTGTCATGTTAGTTGGAGTTCTCAGAGCAAGACGACGAGACAATGACGGTGATCGAATCAATGTTCATTTGAAGTGCACCCTGGATCGTGAAGATTGTTTTCGTTTGTGTTCCCCCTTCGCCTTACCCTACACTTGAATCTCGGGACGAGATTCTTGTTTAGTGGGGGTGAGTTGTCACTGTTGGAAATATGCCCTAGAGGCAATAATAAAAGTATTATTATTATATTTCCTTGTTCATGATAATTGTCTTTTATTCATGCTATAACTGTATTATCCGGAAATCGTAATACACGTGTGAATACATAGACCACAATATGTCCCTAGTGAGCCTCTAGTTGACTAGCTCGTTGTGATCAACAGATAGTCATGGTTTCCTGGCTATGGACATTGGATGTCGTTGATAACGGGATCACATCATTAGGAGAATGATGTGATGGACAAGACCCAATCCTAAGCCTAGCACAAAGATCGTGTAGTTCGTATGCTAAAGCTTTTCTAATGTCAAGTATCTTTTCCTTAGACCATGAGATTGTGCAACTCCCGGATACCGTAGGAATGCTTTGGGTGTACCAAACGTCACAACGTAACTGGGTGGCTATAAAGGTGCATTACAGGTATCTCCGAAAGTGTCTGTTGGGTTGGCACGAATCGAGACTGGGATTTGTCACTCCGTGTAAACGGAGAGGTATCTCTGGGCCCACTCGGTAGGACATCATCATAATGTGCACAATGTGACCAAGGGGTTGATCACGGGATGATGTGTTACGGAACGAGTAAAGAGACTTGCCGGTAACGAGATTGAACAAGGTATCGGTATACCGACGATCGAATCTCGGGCAAGTAAAATACCGCTAGACAAAGGGAATTGTATACGGGATCGATTGAGTCCTTGACATCGTGGTTCATCCGATGAGATAATCGTGGAACATGTGGGAGCCAACATGGGTATCCAGATCCCGCTGTTGGTTATTGACCGGAGAACGTCTCGGTCATGTCAGCATGTCTCCCGAACCCGTAGGGTCTACACACTTAAGGTTCGATGACGCTAGGGTTATAAAGGAAGCTTGTATGTGGTTACCGAATGTTGTTCGGAGTCCCGGATGAGATCCCGGACGTCACGAGGAGTTCCGGAATGGTCCGGAGGTAAAGATTTATATATGGGAAGTTCTGTTTTGGTCACCGGAAAAGTTTCGGGCGATATCGGTATTGTACCGGGACCACCGGGAGGGTCCCGGGGGTCCACCAAGTGGGGCCACCTGCCCCAGAAGGTTGCGTGGGCCAAGTGTGGGAGGGGACCAGCCCCTAGGAGGGCTGGCGCGCCCCCCACAAGGGGGCCAAGGCGCAAGGGAGAGTGGGAGGGGGCAAACCCTAGTCCAGATGGGCCTTAAGGCCCATATTGGTGCGCCTCCCTCTCCTCTCCCCTCTTGGCCGCCTCCCCTTTGCCATCTAGGGCTGGCCGCCGCCCCTAGGGGGTGGGAAACCCTAAAGGGGGCGCAGCCCCCTTCTCCCCTATATAAATAGAGGCCTGGGGCTGCCCATAGCACATGAGAAATTCTCCCTCTTGGTGCAGCCCTGCCTCTCCTCCTCCTCCTCTCCCGTGGTGCTTGGCGAAGCCCTACTGGATTGCCACGCTCCTCCACCACCACCACGCCATTGTGCTGCTGTTGGATGGAGTCTTCCTCAACCTCTCCCTCTCTCCTTGCTGGATCAAGGCGTGGGAGACGTCACCGGGCTGTACGTGTGTTGAACGCGGAGGTGCCGTGCGTTTGGCACTTGATCATCGGTGATTTGAATCACGATGAGTACGACTCCATCAACCCCGTTCACTTGAACGCTTCCGCTTAGCGATCTACAAGGGTATGTAGATGCACTCTCCTTTCTACTCGTTGCTGGTCTCTCCATAGATAGATCTTGGTGATTCGTAGGAAAATTTTTGAATTTCTGCAACGTTCCCCAACAGTGGCATCATGAGCTAGGTCTATTGCGTAGATTCTTTGCACGAGTAGAACACAAAGTAGTTGTGGGCGTTGATGTTGTTCAATATGCTTACCGTTACTAGTCCAATCTTGTTTCGACGGTATTGTGGGATGAAGCGGCCCGGACCGACCTTACACGTACTCTTACGTGAGACAGGTTCCACCGATTGACATGCACTTGGTGCATAAGGTGGCTAGCGGGTGCCAGTCTCTCCCACTTTAGTCGGAACGGATTCGATGAAAAGGGTCCTTATGAAGGGTAAATAGCAATTGGCATATCACGTTGTGGTCTTGCGTAGGTAAGAAACGTTCTTGCTAGAAACCCATAGCAGCCACGTAAAACATGCAACAACAAGTAGAGGACGTCTAACTTGTTTTTGCAGGGTATGCTATGTGATGTGATATGGCCAACAAGAATGTGATGAATGATATGCGATGTATGAGATTGATCATGTTCTTGTAATAGGATTCACGACTTGCATGTCGATGAGTATGACAACCGGCAGGAGCCATAGGAGTTGTCTTTATTTTTTGTATGACCTGCGTGTCATTGAAGAACGCCATGTAAACTACTTTACTTTATTGCTAAACGCGTTAGTCATAGAAGTAGAAGTAGTCATTGGCGTGACAACTTCATGAAGACACGATGATGGAGATCATGATGATGGAGATCATGGTGTCATGCCGGTGACAAGATGATCATGGAGCCCCGAAGATGAAGATCAAAGGAGCTATATGATATTGGCCATATCATGTCACTACTCTATTTGATTGCATGTGATGTTTATCATGTTTATGCATCTTGTTTGCTTAGAACGACGGTAGTAAATAAGATGATCCCTTACAAAATTTCAAGAAGTGTTCTCCCCTAACTGTGCACCGTTGCTACAGTTCGTCGCTTCTAAGCACCACGTGATGATCGGGTGTGATGGATTCTTACGTTCACATACAACGGGTGTAAGACAGTTTTACACAGCAAAAACACTTAGGGTTAACTTGCCGAGCCTAGCATGTGCAGACATGGCCTCGGAACACGGAGACCGAAAGGTTGAGCATGAGTCGTATAGTAGATACGATCGACATGAAGATGTTCACCGATGATGACTAGTCCGTCTCACGTGATGATCGGACACGGCCTAGTTGACTCGGATCATGTGATCACTTAGATGACCAGAGGGATGTCTATCTAAGTGGGAGTTCATAAGATGAACTTAATTATCCTGAACATAGTCAAAAGACCTTTTGCAAATTATGTCGTAGTTCACGCTTTAGTTCTACTGTTTTAGATATGTTCCTAGAGAAAATATAGTTGAAAGTTGATAGTAGCGATTATGCGATCAGTAGAAAGCTTATGTCCTTAATGCACCGCTTAGTGTGCTGAACCCCAAACGTCGTTTGTGGATGTTGCGAACATCGGACATACACATTTTGATAACTACGTGATAGTTCAATTAAATGGTTTAAGTAGAGGCACCAAAGACGTTTTCGAAACGTCGCGGAACATATGAGATGTTTCGAGGGCTGAAATTGGGATTTCAGGCTCGTGCCCACGTCAAGAGGTATAAGACCTCCGACGATTTTCTTAGCCTGCAAAATAAGGGAGAAAAGCTCAATCGTTGAGCTTGTGCTCAGATTGTCTGAGCACAACAATCACTTGAATCGAGTGGGAGTTGATCCTCCAGATGAGATAGTGATGTTTCCCCAAAGTCATTGCCATCGAGCTGCTAGAGCTTCGTGATGAACTATAACATATCAGGGATAAATAAGATGATCCTTGAGGTATTCACGATGTTTGACACCGCGAAAGTAGAAATCAAGAAGGAGCATCAATTGTTGATGGTTGGTGAAACCACTAGTTTCAAGAAGGGCAAGGGCAAGAAGGGATACTTCCTGAAACGGCAAATCAGCTGCTGCTCCAGTGAAGAAACCCAAGGTTGAACCCAAACCCGAGACTAAGTGCTTCTGTAATAAGGGGAACAGTCACTAGAGCAGAATTACCCTAGATACTTGGTAGATGAGAAGGCTGGCAAGGTCGATAGAAGTATATTGGATATACATTATGTTAATGTGTACTTTACTAGTACTCCTAGTAGCACCAGGGTATTGGATACCGGTTCGGTTGCTAAGTGTTAGTAACTCGAAATAAAAGCTACGGAATAAATGGAGACTAGCTAAAGGTGAGCTGACGATATATGTTGGAAGTGTTTCCAAGGTTGATATGATCAAGCATCGCACGCTCCCTCTACCACCGAGATTGGTGTTTGCGTTGAGCATAGACATGATTGGATTATGTCTATCGCAATACGGTTATTCATTTAAGGAGAATAATGGTTACTCTATTTTTGAATAATACCTTCAATGGTCTTGCACCTAAAGGAATGGTTTATTGAATCTCGGTCGTACTGATACACATTTTCATGCCAAAAGATATAAGATAGTAATGATAGTACCACTTACTTGTGGCACTGCCATGTAAGTCATAATGGTATAAAACGCATGAAGAAGCTCCATGTTGATGGATCTTTGGACTCACTCGTTTTGAAAAGTTTGAGACATGCGAACCATGTCTATTGGTGTATATGCATGAAGAAACTCCATGCAAATGGATCGTTCGGACTCACTTGATTTTGAATCACTTGAGATATGCAAATCATACCACATAGGCAAGATGACTGAAAAGCCTCGTTTTCAGTAAGATGGAACCAGATAGCAACTTGTAGGAAGTAACACATTTTGATGTGTGCAGTCCAATGAGTGCTGAGGCATGCAGTGAATATCGTTATGATCTTACTTCACAGATGATTCGAGTAGATGTTGAGAATATTTACTTGATGAAACACAAGTCTGAATTATTGAATGGTTCAAGCAATTTCAGAGTGAAGTAGAAGATCATTGTGACAAGAGGATAAAATGTCTATCATATGATCATAGAGATGAATATCTGAGTTACGAGTTTTGGCACACAATTAAGACATTGTGGAAATTGTTTCACAATTAATACCGCCTGGAACACCATAATGTGATGGTGTGTCCGAACATCATAGTTGCACCCTATTGGATATGGTGCGTACCATGATGTCTCTTATCGAATTACCACTATCGTTCATGGGTTAGGCATTAGAGACAACCACATTCACTTTAAATAGGGCACCACGTAATTCCGATGAGATGACACCGTATGAATTATGGTTTAGAGAAACCTAAGTTGTCGTTTCTTAAAGGTTTGGGGCTGCGACGCTTATGTGAAAAAGTTTCAGGATTAAGCTCGAACCCAAAGCGGATAAAATGCATCTTCATAGGAAACCCAAAACAGTTGGGTATACCTCCTAATTCAGATCCGAAAGCAATAAGAGATTGTTTCTAGAATCGGGTCCTTTCTCGAGGAAAGGTTTCTCTCGAAAGAATTGAGTGGGAGGGTGGTGGAAACTTGATGAGGTTATTGAACCGTCTCTTCAACTAGTGTGTGGCAGGACACTGGAAGTTGTTCCTGTGGCACCTACACCAATTGAAGTGGAGGCTTATGATATTGATCATGAAACTTCGGATCAAGTCACTCCCAAACCTCGTAGGATGACAAGGATGCGTACTACTTTAGAGTGGTACGTAATCCTGTCTTGGAAGTCATGTTGCTAGACAACAATGAGCCTACGAGCTATGGAGAAGCGATGGTGGGCCCGGATTGTGATAAATGGCTCGAGGCCATAAAATCCGAGAACGGATCCATGGACTTTGGTGGACTTGCCCGATGATCGGCAAGCCATTAAGATAAATGGATCTTTAAGAAGAAGACGGACGTGGATGGTAATGTCACCGTCCATGAAGCTCGACTTGTGGCGAAAAGTTTTTCACAAGTTCAAGGAGTTGACTACGATGAGATTTTCTCATCCGTAGCGATGCTTAAAGTCCGTCGGATTCATGTTAGCATTAGCTGTATTTATGAAATCTGGCAGATGGATATCAAAACGAGTTTCCTTACCAGTTTTCATGAGGAAAGGTTGTATGCAATACAATCAGAAAAGTTTTGTCGATCCTAAGGATGCTAAAAGGTATGCTAGCTCCAGCGATCCTTCTAAGGACTGGAGTGAGCATCTCGGAGTTGGAATGTATGCTTTGATGATGATCAAAAATTTTGGGTTTGTACAAAGTTTATGAGAAACTTGTATTTCCAAAGAAGTGAGTGGGAGCACTATAGAATTTCTGATGAGTATATGTTGTTGACATATTGTTGATCAGAAATGACGTAGAATTTCTGGAAAGCATATAGGGTTATTTTGAAAGTGTTTTTCAATGAAAAGCCTGGATTAAGCTACTTGAACATTGAGCATCAAGATCTATAAGGATAGATCAAAATGCTTAATAATACTTTCAAATGAGCACATACCTTGACATGATCTTGAAGGTGTTCAAGATGGACCAGTCAAAGAAGGAGTTCTTGCCTGAGTTTTAAGGTACGAAGTTAAGACTTAAAGCTCGACCACGGCAGAATAGAGAGAAAGGACGAAGGTCGTCCCCTATGCTTAAGACGTAGGCTCTTCAGTATGCTATGATGTGTACCGCACCTGAAGTGTGCCTTGCCATGAGTCAGTCAAGGGGTACAAGAGTGATCCAAGAATGGCTCACAGGACAGCGGTCAAAGTTATCCTTAGTAACTAGTGGACTAAGGAATTTTCTCGATTATGGAGGTGGTAAAAGAGTTTGTCGTAAAGGTTACGACGATGCAAGCTTGACACCTATCCGGATAGCTCTGAGTAGAGAGACCGGATACATATAATGGAGCAATAATTTAGAATAGCTCCAAGTAGAACAGTTGTTTGGAATAGCTCCAAATAGAGCGTGGTAGCTGCATCTAGGAGATGACATAGAGATTTGTAAAGCACACACGGATCTGAAAGGTTCAGACCCGTTGACTAAAACCTCTCTCACAAGCAACATGATCAAACATAAAACTCATTGAGTGTCAATCACATAGTGATGTGAACTAGACTACTGACTCTAGTAAACTCTTGGGTATTAGTCACATGGCGATGTGACCTGTGAGTGTTAATCACATGGTGATGTGAACTAGATTATTGACTCTAGTGCAAGTGGGAGACTGTTGGAAATATGCCCTAGAGGCAATAATAAAAGTATTATTATTATATTTCCTTGTTCATGATAATTGTCTTTTATTCATGCTATAACTGTATTATCCGGAAATCGTAATACACGTGTGAATACATAGACCACAATATGTCCCTAGTGAGCCTCTAGTTGACTAGCTCGTTGTGATCAACAGATAGTCATGGTTTCCTGGCTATGGACATTGGATGTCATTGATAACGGGATCACATCATTAGGAGAATGATGTGATGGACAAGACCCAATCCTAAGCCTAGCACAAAGATCGTGTAGTTCGTATGCTAAAGCTTTTCTAATGTCAAGTATCTTTTCCTTAGACCATGAGATTGTGCAACTCCCGGATACCGTAGGAATGCTTTGGGTGTACCAAACGTCACAACGTAACTGGGTGGCTATAAAGGTGCATTACAGGTATCTCCGAAAGTGTCTGTTGGGTTGGCACGAATCGAGACTGGGATTTGTCACTCCGTGTAAACGGAGAGGTATCTCTGGGCCCACTCGGTAGGACATCATCATAATGTGCACAATGTGACCAAGGGGTTGATCACGGGATGATGTGTTACGGAACGAGTAAATAGACTTGCCGGTAACGAGATTGAACAAGGTATCGGTATACCGACGATCGAATCTCGGGCAAGTAAAATACCGCTAGACAAAGGGAATTGTATACGGGATCGATTGAGTCCTTGACATCGTGGTTCATCCGATGAGATAATCGTGGAACATGTGGGAGCCAACATGGGTATCCAGATCCCGCTGTTGGTTATTGACCGGAGAACGTCTCGGTCATGTCTGCATGTCTCCCGAACCCGTAGGGTCTACACACTTAAGGTTCGATGACGCTAGGGTTATAAAGGAAGCTTGTATGTGGTTACCGAATGTTGTTCGGAGTCCTGGATAAGATCCCGGACGTCACGAGGAGTTCCGAAATGGTCCGGAGGTAAAGATTTATATATGGGAAGTTCTGTTTTGGTCACCGGAAAAGTTTCGGGCGATATCGGTATTGTACCGGGACCACCGGGAGGGTCCCGGGGGTCCACCAAGTGGGGCCACCTGCCCCAGAAGGTTGCGTGGGCCAAGTGTGGGAGGGGACCAGCCCCTAGGAGGGCTGGTGCGCCCCCCACAAGGGGGCCAAGGCGCAAGGGAGAGTGGGAGGGGCAAACCCTAGTCCAGATGGGCCTTAAGGCCCATATTGGTGCGCCTCCCTCTCCTCTCCCCTCTTGGCCGCCTCCCCTTTGCCATCTAGGGCTGGCCGCCGCCCCTAGGGGGTGGGAAACCCTAAAGGGGGCGCAGCCCCCTTCTCCCCTATATAAATAGAGGCCTGGGGCTGCCCATAGCACATGAGAAATTCTCCCTCTTGGTGCAGCCCTGCCTCTCCTCCTCCTCCTCTCCCGTGGTGCTTGGCGAAGCCCTACTGGATTGCCACGCTCCTCCACCACCACCACGCCATTGTGCTGCTGTTGGATGGAGTCTTCCTCAACCTCTCCCTCTCTCCTTGCTGGATCAAGGCGTGGGAGACGTCACCGGGCTGTACGTGTGTTGAACGCGGAGGTGCCGTGCGTTTGGCACTTGATCATTGGTGATTTGAATCACGATGAGTACGACTCCATCAACCCCGTTCACTTGAACGCTTCCGCTTAGCGATCTACAAGGGTATGTAGATGCACTCTCCTTTCTACTCGTTGCTGGTCTCTCCATAGATAGATCTTGGTGATTCGTAGGAAAATTTTTGAATTTCTGCTACGTTCCCCAACAGTCACAACCCTAGCTTAGACCTTGTCTGTCTTTGAATTAGCATCCATGCATCATGTTTATATTTTATGAAACTTGAAATGGGGATTGCTTAAACCCTAGCATCAAAGGAATTCACTAGGTTCAACTAAAATATTTTCAGTGAACTCGAAATGGCTTTCAAAAATGTTCATCATTTCTGGAAAATGCTAGAACCATAACCAGAGGTGTTGCACATTTTTCCATGACATATTTGGTCACTGAATTAAATCATATAGTATTTCCAATTGGGCATTTAAATGCTATATAATATTTTAAATGCTTAATTAATTCTAAACTTAAGTGAGGGCTATTGGGAATATTCCAAACAGAGCCCACAATTATTTTCAGGATTTTTGAAAATGTTTTGGTATTTTAAATAAAGCCCAGAAGTTACAGAAAAATAGAAAGCAGAAAATAATTTAGAAAAGAAAGAGAGAGAACGCCTACCTGGGCACTCACCTGGACGGCCCAGTAGGCAGCCCACCTGGCCGGCCCAGCCCAGCGCCGCTGCTAGTCATCACCTACCTCTGCCAGTAGGCAGAGGAGGGACACCGCGATGCCGCCGCGCTCGCCACGCCACCACCCTGCCTGTCTGCCGTCGCCCGCGCCAGCGCGACGCCTCAAAGCGCCTCTGCGGCACCGCCCCGACCCCGTGGACACCACACACGCCCCTGCCTCTCTCCCTCGCCCTCTCCCGCCATGGCCGACGCTGCCGCGCTCGCGCCACCGTGATAACCGCGTCCACCGTCGCCCCCTTACCGAGCCACCGTGTCCAACAACTCCGCTGTCATCGACTCCGTCGAGCAGCCCGAGCCCCGAGCGCTCGCGAGCCCTGCTTCATCTTCTTTGAGATCATCTTCACCGAGCACCGCCGCAGATCCCTTTCCCCGTCGCCGCCGCACCAGCTCGTCCCCGACCTCGCCGACTGCTCTAACGTGATCGCCGTGAGCTTATCCACCTCCCCATCCTCTCCATTCTCTCTCTCATGCACCGTAGCGACTGCACGAAGCTCACCCGCACGCGCCGCCGCGGAGCTCGTCACCGACGTGACTCCGGCCACCCACAGGCCTCACCACCTTGTCCACTAACTCCACCGCACCCCCACGAGTCCAACGCACCTCGTCACGTGCCTCGTTGTGCCCTGTAGCCTCAGGTTCATGTTCACCCGACTCCGGCGACCGCCAAGGTCGTCACCGGCGACGTTCCCGGCCACCCCGAGCCCAACCACCACCACCAAACGCTGCGGCTTGCTCCCAGCTACCCGTAGATGGTCTCCGCCGACCATTTGGTTGCCGGAGCACGAATTTGTACTTCCTCCGCCGCGTCTGGCCTCGCCGGCGGCTAAACGCCGGCGGGTTTGACCCGTTGACCTTGACCGGGTGGGCCCAGGTTGACCTCCCTGAGTCTATGACAAGTGGGACCCTCCCTGTTAATTAACTTAGATTAGAGCTAACTAATATTAGTTAGTTAAACTAACTACTGACACGCAGGGCCCACAGGTCAGTTTGACCTGGACCAGCCCCGTTGACCACTGACGTCACCCTGACGCACTGCTGACGCAGTAACTCATTTTCTGGATTTATTTCTTTTTAGGAAATTCCAGAAAATAACCAAAACTTCTAAAATTCATAGAAATTCAACCGTAACTCCAAATGAAATAAATTATATATGAAAAATGATCAGAAAAATCCAATCTATCCATCTGTACCATTTTCATGCATGTTAGGACAACTTTTGTTCACTATTTAGGTCAAATCATATAAATGGCATTTAAATATCCACATATGGAGTTTGAATTTGAATCTTGGATTCAAACCAACTTCATTTAATATGGTTGCTAGTTGCATTAGCTCAATAAACAGCATATTGCCATGACATTATCATGCATCATATTTGTTGCATTGCATTGATTGTCTCCCTCTTTGTTTGCCGGTAATTGTCCCCTCTCGATAGACGTGATTTCGACGATGAGATCGATGACACCGATGAAGAGCTATAATATCTTCAGAAGTGCCAGGCAAGCAAAACCCCCTTGTATTCCGATACAATCCTACCTCTCGCTCTTGCTCTCTTTTACTGCATTAGGACAACAACGATGTCACACCCTAGCTAGTCATGCATCAGAGTGTGTGCATCATGTTTAAAATTCCATTTAATTTGAAATGGGGATTTGTGAAACCCTCAGAATCATTTCTGAAAATGATCCAAATAAAAATTTCTCCAAAAAGGTCCAAGAAAATGCTCATGTTGCTCTCTGAAAATATTGGACAGAGATAAAAATCAAACCAATATTTTCAAGAGCTCATAGGTATTTATTTTGGGCATTTGGAATTAATGCATAAATATTTGCATTGGAAATATATTAGTTATATATATTAATATATGTCCAAATATTATGCCAAATATAAAGGAGCTCTGGAATAATATATCTAGCTCCTGCAAAAATTGGCATAAGGTAAATAAATGATTTAATATATTATTTAAATCAAAACAAATGTCAGAAATTAGAAAACAGAAATAAATAAAAGAGGGGAACCTTACCTGGGCCTCTTACCTGGCGCCTCCGGCCCAGCCAGCAGGCGGCCCAGCCCGCCTCCCTCCTCGGTCGTCTTCGTCCTCGACAGAGGGAGGGGAGTGTGGCCGGCGCGCGCGCGCGCCACCGCGCCACGCCACCTGCTCGCCTGCCTGCCTGCCCTCCCCTCCTCGCTCGATGCCCCGGACGACGCCACGCCCTCCCCCCTGCTCTCTCTCACTCTCCCTCAGTTCTTCCCTCCTCTCCCTCGCTCCCTCTCTCACGGCCGAACACCACCATCGCCGCCGTTCGCCATAGCAGCCGTCACCGGCCACCCCTCGCCCCTCCGTTGAGCTCAGGAGCTCCGCCTCGACCCCCTCTTCCTCCCCACCAAGCCAAGCCTCTCCGGAAGCCCTGCATCGCCGCCACGTCGCCGTTCCCCTCCTCGGCCATCGGAGATCGTCGCCGTCGAATCGGGAGCTACCGGACGTCCCCGAGCCCGCTAACCATCCCTGCAGCTCCGCGGTGAGCCACTGACCTGATTCCCCCTTGCCCCGTCGTCCCTAGCATCCTGTAGCTGCCGCCCCCTTGAGCTCCGAAGCTCCACGCCGCCGGCGATGTCGCCGTCGTGGCCACGGTCACCGTAGCGCCCAACCGAGCACACCCACGTCCTCACCGCACCGCGTAGAAGCCGTAGGTGCCAAACCCGCATCCCCGCAGCCGTTGTAGCCTCGACCCCGAGCTCAACCGAGCTCCGGCAGCCGCCACGGTCGTCGCCGTCGTCGGTACCGGCCACCTCAGGCACGGCCACCACCACCGTTCGACGCGCGGGAGCAAGGGCTCTCCAACGAGCCCAAGCACGGCCTCGCCCGTGCCCTGTAGCGCGTTTCCGCATCGCGCCACCGTCTCGGGCCTCGCCGGCGTCATGTTGCCGGTGGGTTTGACCTGTCTGACCTGGGGTTTGACCCCCCCAGGGTCACTGACGCGTGGGCCCCGTCGGCCAGGTGGTCAGATTAGTGCTAATCACCGCTTAATGAACCCCCCTGACACTGACAGTGGGCCCCAGCGCCACTAACCCCTAATTAGGATTAATTTAACCCTGTTAAACCCCCCCTGTCACTGACGTGTGGACCCCACACGTCAGGTTTGACCTCAGCCAGCCGCAGTTGACCACTGACGTCATGCTGACGTCATGCTGGCGCAATATTTATATTTCTGGATTTAATTTAAATCAGGAAATTCCAGAATATTATTTAAACTTCAAAAATTCATAACTTTTATTCTGTAACTCCAAATTGGACAAATTATATATGAAAAATGATCAGAAAAATCCAATCTATCCATCTGTACTATTTTCATGCATGATCAAACAAGTTAAATTGATGTTTTAAGCAGAACAAGGAAAAGCACTTTAAAAGGCCATGTTTGGAGTTTGAAATTTGAATCTTTGATTCAAATTTGTTCAAACCCTTCTGGTTTTAGTTGCATTAGCCCAACACACTCATATTGCCATGTTTCATGCATGCATCATATTGTTGCACATTGTTTGGTGACGCTTGTGTATCGATGTCCTTTGCGACAGGTTCTGCCTCCGAGGAGTACCGTGATTACCCTAATGAAGAACCATATCAGTGCATCGAACCATCAGGCAAGCAACCAACCATTTGATCATATCGATACAATCCCATGTTCTCGCTCCTGCTCTCTTTTACTGCATTAAGACAACGCGATTCAAACTGCTGTGTGCTACGGTAGTTGAACCCATTTCCTCTGCATGACCTGTCATTGCCACAGTAACTAGATGAAACCCACTAGCATGTGTAGGAGTTGATTGAGCCATATGTATGTGTTGTTCCTACCTTGCTATGCCTGCTATGCTTAGAGTCGTGTCAGGTCTGGTTCATCTGGGTGATGGGCTAGAGTGAAATGATTATGTCGGTAATGAGAGTGGTGTGGTGAACACGATTTGGTAAAGGTATCGATGAGAGGCCATGTAGGAGTACATGGTGGGTTGTTTCATTGAAGCCGACCTTAAGCACTGAGATCTGTATGTGTGATTTAAGAATCAGCTACTACCATGCATTGGGCCCGAAACCAATGGACCCTCTCGGCTTCTTATTCACCCTAGTTCTCCGTCCAGGAGTTGCAAGTAGTTTCTGGTGTTTGTAGTCTACTGGAGGCCGTGGACAGCGCTGACCGTAGGGGTGGGTTGTGATGCGGTAGGTACGTGGCCGGGTGTACCGAATACCCGTTAGGTATCTCAGGAACCCTGTTCACATCGTTCGGGGCCGTATGGGAAACCTCGGCCGGACTCCCTGCGGATGGAACCTGGATAGGCGATAAACTTGGACTGGAGGCTTAAGTGATTAGGTAGGTCGTGGCCGACACCCACGTTGGGCTTCCGCTTGAAGGTTGCCGAGTACATGTCGTGTAAACGACGGTAAGTGGTGAGAGCGTGTATGAAGAAGTACACCCCTGCAGGGTTAACATGATCTATTCAAATAGCCGCGTCCGCGGTAAAGGACTACTTGGTTGCCTATACAGTTCATAGACAAGTAAATGGAAACTACTAAAAGCCTCAAGATACGTGTGAGTGCCGAGGATGGCTCTTCCGTAGGAAGACGGAGGTGGATCCTCGGTAGTGTATTGGATTGGTGAGTAGTGGACTCGTGTGCGCAAAACCATTTCAAGTTGTAGTATCGTAGGATAGCCTAGCCAAGAGTCAAAGCTGGCTTGCTGCAATAACTCCACCAACTCTTCTTGATAATATGCATGTATGTAGGATCTGATGTAAGTCTTGCTGAGTACCTTTGTACTCATGTTGCTATAATCTACATTTTACAGAAGACGCTGCAACCCCTTCTGAAGGACCACGTAGTATAGCTAGGCTTTCCAAGCCTCTTTTATTTTACTAGTTGTCTGTACTCAGACAAGTTACTTCCACTGCTAGTTTGTATGACTGTATGACTTGTATGTTGGGTCGTGAGACCCGTACCTTTGTGTATGTTATGTATGGCTCCCTGAGCCTTAAATAAAGTACTTGTGTCGTAGAGTCATGTTGTGATGCTTCGTTGTATTTGCACATATCGAGCATATTGTGTGTATGATTGAAATGCTTGGTATGTGTGGGATCTGACTATCTAGTTGTTTATCTTTAGTAGCCTCTCTTACCGGGAAATGTCTCCTAGTGTTACCGCTGAGCCATGGTAGCTTGCTACTGCTCTGGAACACTTAGGCTGGCCGGCATGTGTCCTTCTTCGTTCCTGTGTCTGTCCCTTCGGGGAAATGTCACGCTTTGAGTACCGGAGTCCTGTTAGCCCGCTACAGCCCGGTTTACCGGAGTCCTGCTAGCCCAGTGCTATAGCCCGGACCCACTTGCTGATGACCGACACGTTCGAAGCTGGGTCATGGATGCCTGTCCCTGTAAGTCTGTGCCACTTTGGGTTTACGACTAGTCATGTCAGCCCGGGCTCCTTATCATATGGATGCTAGCGACACTATCATATACGTGAGCCAAAAGGCGCAAACGGTCCCGGGCAAAGGTAAGGCGACACCCGTGGGGATACCGTGCGTGAGGCCGCAAAGTGATATGAGGTGTTACCGGCTAGATCGATGTGACATCGAGTCGGGGTCCTGACAGCGTTGGCATCAGAGCCGGACTGCCTGTAGGTTCTCCAAGCCAAACTGGTCGATGTTGAGTCTAGAAATTCTTTAGTTATATGTGGGGGAATTGTTTGTGGGTTGGAACGTAAGGCTCTTTTTACTCCTCTATCTTGTGACATTCTGATCTGAGTCAATCCATTCTTCCACCGGGGGTTAAGGAATTAGGACCTATTCTCTCTATCAGGATCACGTGTTACTAATCAGTAGTACCTTATATGTTTGATGGATACAAGCCTAGTTCAGTTCTACTACCACATTATGCTGTTAGAATGGATTCAGAACTTTGATATGATGATGATGAGTGTGTATGTAATCCTTTGTCAAATGTCTCAAAATCCTTCTTGAGCATTTACAGCTGTTATGCTGCCGAAATTTTGCTAGAAATTCTAATGCCTTTGCATTATGATTGTGCTTTCAGATGGCCACCCGCGACCTCAATCAAGTGGTTCGCCTGACTCGATGCCTAGATGTACCCGGCCATACTGCCAAGTTGGTCAGGGTAATGACTGAGGCTGGATACCGCTGGTATCCTGAGTACACGGTCGAAGAGCAATTCCGAGACTTTAATCAAAGCCAGTATCTCTGCACTGTCAGGATATTTCCATCTTATCCTGGATCCACCGAGCCCCTTCACTGCTCCTATGGACTCGGGGTTACTATTGAGATGGCTGTGCAGGACGCCGCCTACTCTATGATGACCATTATGCGAGTCAGATCTGGTCTATTTCGGGACTCTGATTTCCGGTATATGCCAGGATCACTTCCGGGAGCACAAGGGTATCTCCAGGCTATTTATGCTGACCCCACCCAGGAGGATTCACGGACTCGCACCACTGCTGAGATGCTCGAGGATAAGGACCGTGAAAATCGGGCCTTAAGGTTAGAGCTCTTCAATACCCGTGCTGACCACTGGGCTACTTTGACTCGGTTTGCACCGGCGGTGCAAGCTGGATATTCAGATATGCGCGATCTCTATCCTGTGAGATCTGCTCTACCAGACGTGATGGGTTGGCGTGATGTAGGAGACATCACCCCACCTCGCGGTCCCCGCAGGCCACCGTCTGTTGGTCCAAGACCTCATCCTAGCCCCTATGGTCCACAAGCTCCGCGAGATCGTCTGTTTCCGGATGATCATGTTGAGCTTCCAGGCTATGGAGGTGACTTCTACGAGGACTACTACGGATCGGTCTGAGTTAGTGGTAGTACCACTAGTTCGCACTAGCTGTGTCGTCTATCGTCCCGCGTGACTCGTGGGATATGACCTAGTTTGTACTCTTTCCGGAGGTGTAGAAAAATAATGTATAGGAGCTTGGGATCCCTCCGATGAGATGTAATCCTTTTTTTTCACCGTAATAGTACTTTGTTTGGTCTTGTACTAAACCCTGCATGGTGTGTATGACGATGGAATAAAAGAAGCAGTTTCTGTATCTACCATGTCATATGGATGATCATCTTGCATTCCGAGTTATTCCTTACATTTGGTATCCTATGTTGGAATTTTATCATCCTGACTAAATCATTGTCTTGTTTACCTAGGATGGTCAACACGCGCGCTAACCCTGCTTCTCAAGAGCAGGCCGAAGGCAGTGAAGTCAGGGATGCAAATCTGCCTCATCCTCCTTCACTAGCCGAGGTTATGATGGAAGCTGAGAGAAACAAGCGGGAGACCAACCGTTTGTTGGAGCGTATTGAACAGAATACAGCACACCATCAGAGGACTAACGTGGTGTCACTCAGTGATTTTATCAAATTGCATCCACCCACGTTCCACCACTCCGTCGAGCCTCTCGACGCTGATGACTGGCTTCGCAGTATCGCTCACAAACTGCGTTCTGCGCTGGTAGAGGAGGCTGACAAGGTCACCTTTGCTGCATATCATCTTGAAGGCCCCGCCAGTCTATGGTGGGAAAATTATGGAGCTATGCGCCCAGCGGGCCATGTCACTACTTGGGCTGAATTCAGTGAGGCTTTCCGTGAACATCACATTCCGGAGGGTCTCATGGACCGTAAACGTGAGGAATTTTGCAGTTTCACCCAAGGCCGACTTTCTGTGGATGTTTACAGCAGGGAGTTTGGTAACCTCGCACGATATGCAACTGAGGAAGTGTCTACTGACGCCAAGAAGCAAGCAAGGTTCCGTAAGGGCCTTAGTCCTGAGCTTCGCCGTGACCTCCATCTGCATGAGTGCACATCTTTTCAGAAACTTGTCAACAAAGCCATCAGTGCTGAAACTGGTCAGACTGACTATGACGCAACACGCAAGCATGGCCGTGATATGGGTTCCTCATCCGGTGCTGGTCCTCAGAAGCGCCGCGTGTGGGTACCCAACACCGCCCTGCCACCCAGGTTCACACCGAGGCCATCCTTCCAGGCGCCTCGCCCCGTTCAACAGTCTGCACCGGCCAAGCCCTATGGGGGTCCAACCAACAATGCTCCTCCACGTACCAGTTCCGTGACTTGTTTCAAGTGTGGGGAGTCTGGTCACTATATGCGTGAGTGTCCCCAGACCAACCCCAACCAGTCTGCTAAAGCTATTGGCCGTGGCAAGCCGACAGGAAAAGTGTTCCACGCCAAGCCGGTCACCGCCTCACGTGGCCATGTCAACTGTATCTCTGCCGAAGAAGCTCAAGAGGATCCCAACATCGTTCTCGGTACGCTTCTTGTTAATTGCCACCCGGCATCTGTTCTTTTCGATACAGGAGCCTCTCATTCTTTTATATCCGAAAATTATGCTCGTTTGCATAACGTTGCATTCTGTGACATGCCATCCACTATGGAAATTTCTACTCCTGGTTCTAGATGGCAGACCTCTAGGGTAAGTTATGGAAATGAAATCCAAGTCGACAGACTTGTTTTTCTTGCATCTTTGATAGCCCTTAAATCTTCAGATATTAATATCATTCTGGGTATGGACTGGATGTCGGCTCATCAAGCCAAAATTGATTGCTTCTCTAGGAGTGTTCAACTCACTCACCCTTCGGGCAAGATAGTCAGTGTCTTGACCCAAATAGCCAAGCGACAATTATATTCTCTTAACGCCAGCCCTTTGCCAGACCTTGAGGACGTGCCGGTAGTCTGTGACTTCCCGGATGTCTTTCCAGAGGAATTGCCAGGTGTTCCACCTGACAAGGATGTCGAGTTCGTAATAGACCTCATCCCAGGAACCGTTCCGATTGCTAGAAGACCTTATAAGATGGCACCCCTAGAACTAGCCGAGCTTAAGAAACAACTCGATGAGTCCTTGAAAAAGGGTTTCATCCGACCTAGCTCATCTCCGTGGGCTTGCCCCATCCTATTCGTCAAGAAGAAGGATGGTACGGACCGGATGGTTGTAGATTACCGACCTGTCAATTTGGTCACAATCAAGAACAAATATCCGCTTCCCAGGATCAACGACCTGTACGATCAGCTCGCTGGATCCTCAGTCTTTTCCAAGATGGATTTGAGGTTGGGCTACCATCAAATCAAAATCAGAAACGGGGACATTCCTAAAACGGCCTTTGTTACTCGTTATGGCCAATACGAGTACACCGTCATGTCCTTCGGTTTAACCAATGCTCCAGCCACCTTTTCTCGGTTAATGAACTCAATCTTCATGGAGTATTTGGATAAATTCGTCGTGGTTTACCTCGATGATATACTCATCTACTCCAAGAACGAGGAGGAACATGCCGAACATCTAAGGCTAGTGTTGAAGAAACTTCGAGAGCATCTCCTTTATGCCAAATTTTCTAAATGTGAATTCTGGTTGTCAGAAGTGACCTATCTGGGTCATGTAATATCTGGTAAAGGTATTGCTGTTAACCCTGAGCGAGTTCAAGCCGTCCTTAATTGGACTCCACCTGAATCGGTCAAGCAAGTTCGGAGTTTTCTGGGCTTAGCGAGCTATTGTCGTCGCTTTGTCGAGAACTTCTCCAAAGTTGCCAAACCTCTAACCGAACTCCTCAAGAAAGATAAGAAGTTCGAATGGACTCCACAATGTGAGCACAACTTTCAGGAACTGAAAAGATGCCTGACCTCTGCTCCCGTACTGGTACCGCCAGACTTCTCCAAGGACTTTGTTACCTACTGCGACGCCTCGCGACAAGGACTAGGTTGCATCCTTATGCAAGATCGACACGTAATTGCCTATGCTTCATGGCAATTGCACCCACATGAGGAGAATTATCCTACTCATGATCTAGAGCTTGCAGCCGTAGTCTATGCACTTAAAACCTGGCGACATTACCTCCTCGGTAACCGTTGCGAAATATTCACTGATCACCAAAGTCTAAAGTACATTTTCACCCAACCGGATCTGAATCTCAGGCAAAGACGTTGGGTTGAGTTGATCACAGACTTCAACTTAGGAATAACCTACACCCCAGGGAAAGCCAACGTCATGGCTGATGCGCTAAGTCGTAAATCTTATTGTAACAACCTGATGTTACAAGAAAGTCAACCGCTTCTCCATGAGGAATTTCGGAAGCTTAACCTTCACATTGTACCTCAAGGTTTTCTTTCCACCTTGGTGGCAAAACCCACCCTTACGGATCAGATTATCAAAGCACAGAAGGTAGATCCGGGAATTTCCCGCATCAAGAGAAACATCCAGAAAGGAATTGCGAATTGCTTCTCCGTTAATGATCAAGGGGTCGTATACTTCGGGAATCGACTAGTGGTTCCCAAAGTGCGCAACCTGAGGCGTTTGATCCTTAAGGAAGCTCATGAATCTCCTCTCACCATTCATCCCGGTAGTACTAAGATGTATCAGGACCTACGCCAGAGGTTCTGGTGGACTAGGATGAAGAGAGAAATTGCTCAGTTTATTGCAAATTGCGACGTCTGTCGTCGTGTAAAAGCAGAGCACCAACGGCCTGCTAGCACCCTTCAACCCTTAGCTATTCCTGAATGGAAATGGGATAAAATTGGTATGGATTTCATCACCGGTTTTCCCAGGACCAAGAGAGGGAATAATGCTATTTTCGTCGTGGTCGATCGTCTTTCCAAAGTAGCCCATTTCTTACCTGTTCGTGAGAGTATAACCGCTAGTCAGCTGGCAGACTTATACATCTCCCGAATAGTGTCCCTCCATGGTGTTCCTTTGGAAATCAACTCGGATCGAGGAAGTCTTTTCACCTCTCGATTTTGGGAAAGTTTCCAAAATGCTATGGGAACCCGTCTCTCCTTTAGCACCGCCTTCCACCCTCAGTCGAGTGGTCAAGTGGAACGCGTCAACCAGATTCTACAAGACATGCTTCGAGCCTCTGTTATCTCATTCGGAATGGACTGGGAGAAGTGCCTTCCATTTGCCGAATTCGCTTACAACAACAGCTATCAATCTAGCTTGGGTAAAGCCCCTTTTGAAGTTCTCTATGGACGACGGTGTCGAACACCCCTTAACTGGTCAGAGACCGGGGAAAGACAATTCTTTGGCCCGGATATGATTCAGGAAGCAGAAGAACAAGTTCGTATCGTTCATGAAAAGTTGAAAACAGCCCAATCTCGTCAAAAGAGTCAATATGACCGAAAACATAAGGCTATGACTTTCGAGGTTGACGAGAAGGCTTATCTTCGGGTCACCCCTCTGAAGGGAACCCATCGTTTCGGTATCAAAGGCAAATTGGCTCCTCGTTACATTGGACCTTTTCGCATTCTCGCCAAACGAGGAGAAGTTGCCTACCAGTTGGAACTACCTCCGCACCTCTCCAGAGTCCACGACGTCTTCCACGTTTCTCAACTCAGGCGTTGCTTCTCGGATCCTATCCGTGGAGTGGACCACGAAACGCTTGATCTCCAAGATAATCTTACATATCGAGAGTACCCCATTCGTATCCTCGATCAGGCCGAACGTACCACCCGACGTCATAATATCAAGTTTCTCAAAGTACAATGGTCGCACCATTCTGAGGATGAAGCAACCTGGGAAAGGGAGGATCGTCTTCGACTCGAGTATCCCGCCTTCTTCCCGGAGGAACCCAAATCTCGGGACGAGATTCTTTTGAGTGGGGGTGAGTTGTCACACCCTAGCTAGTCATGCATCAGAGTGTGTGCATCATGTTTAAAATTCCATTTAATTTGAAATGGGGATTTGTGAAACCCTCAGAATCATTTCTGAAAATGATCCAAATAAAAATTTCTCCAAAAAGGTCCAAGAAAATGCTCATGTTGCTCTCTGAAAATATTGGACAGAGATAAAAATCAAACCAATATTTTCAAGAGCTCATAGGTATTTATTTTGGGCATTTGGAATTAATGCATAAATATTTGCATTGGAAATATATTAGTTATATATATTAATATATGTCCAAATATTATGCCAAATATAAAGGAGCTCTGGAATAATATATCTAGCTCCTGCAAAAATTGGCATAAGGTAAATAAATGATTTAATATATTATTTAAATCAAAACAAATGTCAGAAATTAGAAAACAGAAATAAATAAAAGAGGGGAACCTTACCTGGGCCTCTTACCTGGCGCCTCCGGCCCAGCCAGCTGGCCGGCCCAGCCAGCAGGCGGCCCAGCCCGCCTCCCTCCTCTGTCGTCTTCGTCCTCGACAGAGGGAGGGGAGTGTGGCCGGCGCGCGCGCGCGCCACCGCGCCACGCCACCTGCTCGCCTGCCTGCCTGCCCTCCCCTCCTCGCTCGATGCCCCGGACGACGCCACGCCCTCCCCCCCTGCTCTCTCTCACTCTCCCTCAGTTCTTCCCTCCTCTCCCTCGCTCCCTCTCTCACGGCCGAACACCACCATCGCCGCCGATCGCCATAGCAGCCGTCACCAGCCACCCCTCGCCCCTCCGTTGAGCTCAGGAGCTCCGCCTCGACCCCCTCTTCCTCCCCACCAAGCCAAGCCTCTCCGGAAGCCCTGCATCGCCGCCACGTCGCCGTTCCCCTCCTCGGCCACCGGAGATCGTCGCCGTCGAATCGGGAGCTACCGGACGTCCCCGAGCCCGCTAACCATCCCTGCAGCTCCGCGGTGAGCCACTGACCCGATTCCCCCTTGCCCCGTCGTCCCTAGCATCCTGTAGCTGCCGCCCCCTTGAGCTCCGAAGCTCCACGCCGCCGGCGATGTCGCCGTCGTGGCCACGGTCACCGTAGCGCCCAACCGAGCACACCCACGTCCTCACCGCACCGCGTAGAAGCCGTAGGTGCCAACCCCGCATCCCCGCAGCCGTTGTAGCCTCGACCCTGAGCTCAACCGAGCTCCGGCAGCCGCCACGGTCGTCGCCGTCGTCGGTACCGGCCACCTCAGGCACGGCCACCACCACCGTTCGACGCGCGGGAGCAAGGGCTCTCCAACGAGCCCAAGCACGGCCTCGCCCGTGCCCTGTAGCGCGTTTCCGCATCGCGCCACCGTCTCGGGCCTTGCCGGCGTCATGTCGCCGGTGGGTTTGACCTGTCTGACCTGGGGTTTGACCCCCCCAGGGTCACTGACGCGTGGGCCCCGTCGGCCAGGTGGTCAGATTAGTGCTAATCACCGCTTAATGAACCCCCCTGACACCGACAGTGGGCCCCAGCGCCACTAACCCCTAATTAGGATTAATTTAACCCTGTTAAACCCCCCTGTCACTGACGTGTGGACCCCACACGTCAGGTTTGACCTCAGCCAGCCGCAGTTGACCACTGACGTCATGCTGACATCATGCTGGCGCAATATTTATATTTCTGGATTTAATTTAAATCAGGAAATTCCAGAATATTATTTAAACTTCAAAAATTCATAACTTTTATTCTGTAACTCCAAATTGGACAAATTATATATGAAAAATGATCAGAAAAATCCAATCTATCCATCTGTACTATTTTCATGCATGATCAAACAAGTTAAATTGATGTTTTAAGCAGAACAAGGAAAAGCACTTTAAAAGGCCATGTTTGAGTTTGAAATTTGAATCTTTGATTCAAATTTGTTCAAACCCTTCTGGTTTTAGTTGCATTAGCCCAACCCACTCATATTGCCATGTTTCATGCATGCATCATATTGTTGCACATTGTTTGGTGATGGTTGTGTATCGGTGTCCTTTGCGACAGGTTCTGCCTCCGAGGAGTACCGTGATTACCCTAACAAAGAACCGTATCAGTGCATCGAACCATCAGGCAAGCAACCAACCATTTGATCATATCGATACAATCCCATGTTCTCGCTCCTGCTCTCTTTTACTGCATTAAGACAACGCGTTTCAAACTGCTGTGTGCTATGGTAGTTGAACCCATTTCCTCTGCATGACCTGTCATTGCCACAGTAACTAGATGAAACCCACTAGCATGTGTAGGAGTTGATTGAGCCATATGTATGTGTTGTTCCTACCTTGCTATGCCTGCTATGCTTAGAGTCGTGTCAGGTCTGGTTCATCTGGGTGATGGGCTAGAGTGAAATGATTATGTCGGTAATGAGAGTGGTGTGGTGAACACGATTTGGTAAAGGTATCGATGAGAGGCCATGTAGGAGTACATGGTGGGTTGTTTCATTGAAGCCCACCTTAAGCACTGAGATCTGTATGTGTGATTTAAGATACAGCTACTACCATGCATTGGGCCCTGAAATATGACCCCGCTCGACTTCTTATTCACCCTAGCTCTCTGTCCAGGAGTTGCAAGTAGTTTCTGGTGTTTGTAGCCTACTGGAGGCCGTGGACAGCGCTGACCGTAGGGGTGGGCTGTGATGCGGTAGGTACGTGGCACGGTGTACCGAATACCCGTTAGGTATCTCGGGAACCCTGTTCACATCGTTTGGGGCTGTGAGCGAAACTCCGGCCGGATCTCCTCATGGATGGAACCCGAATAGGCGATAAACCTGGACTAGAGACTTGAGTGTTTAGGTAGGTCGTGGTCTACACCCACGTCGGCTTTCGCTTGAAGTCTGCCGAGCACATGTCGTGTGCAGACGCTAAGTGGTGGAAACATGTATGAAGAAGTACACCCCTGCAGGGTTAACATCATCTATTCGAATAGCCGTGTCCGCGGAAAAGGACTTCTGGGTTGCTTATATCAGTTCATAGACAAGTGAAAGTGGATACTTTAAAATGCGCAAGATAAGCGTGAGTGCTATGGATGGCGTTCTCGTAGGGAGACGGGAGCGGATCCATAGTGGTGTATTGATATGGTGAATATGTGGACTCGTGTGCGCCACCTCAGAAGAGTCGCTTGCAGTCGTAGTTTAGGATAGCCAGCGAGTCAAAGCTGGCTTGCTGCAGTTAAACCCCACCATCCCCTTGTTGAAAATGATGCATATGTAGTTAGTTCTGATGTAAGTCTTGCTGGGTACATTTGTACTCACGTTTGCCTATTTTATGTTTTTGCAGAGAGACTTCAGTCTCACTAGTAGTTCCACGTGGACTTCGACGTTTAGCTTGTTACCTCAGCTACGATCTTGTGCCCCGGCAGGATCTGATAGATAGTCAGGCTTCTCAGCCTTTTTCATTTATAGATGTCTGTACTCAGACATGATAGCTTCCGCTTGTGCTTTGACTTGTATGCTCTGAGTGTTGGGTCATGAGACCCATGTTTGTAATATCTCGCTCCTCGGAGCCTAATGAATAAAGTACTTGTGTCGTAGAGTCATGTTGTGATGCTTCGTTGTATTTGCACATATCGAGCATATTGTGTGTGTGATTGAAATGCTTGGTATGTGTGGGATCTGACTATCTAGTTGTTTATCTTTAGTAGCCTCTCTTACCGGGAAATGTCTCCTAGTGTTACCGCTGAGCCAGGGTAGCTTGCTACTGCTCTGGAACACTTAGGCTGGCCGGCATGTGTCCTTCTTCGTTCCTGTGTCTGTCCCTTCGGGGAAATGTCACGCTTTGAGTACCGGAGTCCTGTTAGCCCGCTACAGCCCGGTTTACCGGAGTCCTGCTAGCCCAGTGCTACAGCCCGGACCCACTTGCTGATGACCGACACGTTCGAAGCTGGGTCATGGATGCCTGTCCCTGTAAGTCTGTGCCACTTTGGGTTTACAACTAGTCATGTCAGCCTGGGCTCTTTATCATATGGATGCTAGCGACACTATCATATACGTGAGCCAAAAGGCGCAAACGGTCCCGGGCAAAGGTAAGGCGACACCCGTGGGAATACCGTGCGTGAGGCCGCAAAGTGATATGAAGTGTTACCGGCTAGATCGATGTGACATCGAGTCGGGGTCCTGACAGCGTTGAATTAAATCAGGAAATTCCAGAATATTAATTAAACTTCAAAAATTCATAACTTTTATTCTGTAACTCCAAATTGGACAAATTATATATGAAAAATGATCAGAAAAATCCAATCTATCCATCTGTACCATTTCCATGCATGATCAAACAAGTTAAGTTGATGTTTTAATCAGAACAAGAAAAGGCACTTTAAAAGGCCATATTTGAATTTGAAATTTGAATCCTTGATTCAAATTTGTTCAAACCCTTCTGGTTTTAGTTGCATTAGCCCAACACACTCATATTGCCATGTTTCATGCATGCATCATATTGTTGCATATTGTTTGGTGATGTTTGTGTATCGATGTCCTTTGCGACAGGATCTGTCCCCGAGGAGTACCGTGATTACCCTAACGAAGAACCGTATCCGTGCAACGAACCATCAGGCAAGCAACCAACCATCTGATCATATCGATACAATCCCATGTTCTCGCCCCTGCTCTCTTTTACTGCATTAAGACAACGCGATTCAAACTGCTGTGTGTTACGGTAGTTGAACCCATTTCCTCTGCATGACCTGTCATTGCCACAGTAACTAGATGAAACCCACTAGCATGTGTAGGAGTTGATTGAGCCATATGTATGTGTTGTTCCTACCTTGCTAAGCCTGCTATGCTTAGAGTCGTGTCAGGTCTGGTTCATCTGGGTGATGGGCTAGAGTGAAATGATTATGTCGGTAATGAGAGTGGTGTGGTGAACACGATTTGGTAAAGGTATCGATGAGAGGCCATGTAGGAGTACATGGTGGGTTGTTTCATTGAAGCCGACCTTAAGCACTGAGATCTGTATGTGTGATTTAAGAATCAGCTACTACCATGCATTGGGCCCGAAACCAATGGACCCTCTCGGCTTCTTATTCACCCTAGTTCTCCGTCCAGGAGTTGCAAGTAGTTTCTGGTGTTTGTAGTCTACTGGAGGCCGTGGACAGCGCTGACCGTAGGGGTGGGCTGTGATGCGGTAGGTACATGGCCGGGTGTACCGAATACCCGTTAGGTATCTCGGGAACCCTGTTCACATCGTTCGGGGCCGTATGGGAAACCTCGGCCGGACTCCCTGCGGATGGAACCTGGATAGGCGATAAACCTAGACTGGAGGCTTAAGTGATTAGGTAGGTCGTGGCCGACACCCACGTTGGGCTTCCGCTTGAAGGTTGCCGAGTACATGTCGTGTAAACGACGGTAAGTGGTGAGAGCGTGTATGAAGAAGTACACCCCTGCAGGGTTAACATGATCTATTCGAATAGCCGCGTCCGCGGTAAAGGACTACTTGGTTGCCTATACAGTTCATAGACAAGTAAATGGAAACTACTAAAAGCCTCAAGATAAGTGTGAGTGCCGAGGATGGCTCTTCCGTAGGAAGACGGAGGTGGATCCTCGGTAGTGTATTGGATTGGTGAGTAGTGGACTCGTGTGCGCAAAACCATTTCAAGTTGTAGTATCGTAGGATAGCCTAGCCAAGAGTCAAAGCTGGCTTGCTGCAATAACTCCACCAACCCTTCTTGATAATATGCATGTATGTAGGATCTGATGTAAGTCTTGCTGAGTACCTTTGTACTCATGTTGCTATAATCTACATTTTACAGAAGACGCTGCAACCCCTTCTGATGGGTTCTATGTAGACGTTGACATCAACGAGTAGGCTAAAGGCCCAGGTGGTGACCCTGAGCTTGTGAAGGACCACGTAGTATAGCTAGGCTTTCCAAGCCTCTTTTATTTTACTAGTTGTCTGTACTCAGACAAGTTACTTCCGCTGCTGGTTTGTATGACTGTATGACTTGTATGTTGGGTCGTGAGACCCGTACCTTTGTGTATGTTATGTATGGCTCCCTGAGCCTTAAATAAAGTACTTGTGTCGTAGAGTCATGTTGTGATGCTTCATTGTATTTGCACATATCGAGCATATTGTGTGTATGATTGAAATGCTTGGTATGTGTGGGATCTGACTACCTAGTTGTTTATCTTTAGTAGCCTCTCTTACCGGGAAATGTCTCCTAGTGTTACCGCTGAGCCATGGTAGCTTGCTACTGCTCTGGAACACTTAGGCTGGCCGGCATGTGTCCTTCTTCGTTCCTGTGTCTGTCCCTTCGGGGAAATGTCACGCATTGAGTATCGGAGTCCTGTTAGCCCGCTACAGCCCGGTTTACCGGAGTCCTGCTAGCCCAGTGCTACAGCCCGGACCCACTTGCTGATGACCGACACGTTCGAAGCTGGGTCATGGATGCCTGTCCCTGTAAGTCTGTGCCACTTTGGGTTTACAACTAGTCATGTCAGCCCGGGCTCCTTATCATATGGATGCTAGCGACACTATCATATACGTGAGCCAAAAGGCGCAAACGGTCCCGGGAAAAGGTAAGGCAACACCCGTGGGGATACCGTGCGTAAGGCCGCAAAGTGATATGAGGTGTTACAAGCTAGATCGATGTGACATCGAGTCGGGGTCCTGACACTTAGGTACGTGGCCGGGGATACCGGGCACCCGTTAGGTGTCACGGACCCCTGTACACATCGTTCGGGGCCGTATGGGAAACCTCGGCCGGACTCCCTGCGGATGGAACCTGGATAGGCGATAAACCTGGATTGGAGACTTAGGTGATTAGGTAGGTCGTGGCCGACACCCACGTTGGGCTTCCGCTTGAAGGTTGCCGAGTACATGTCGTGTAAATGACGGTAAGTGGTGAGAGCGTGTATGAAGAAGTACACCCCTGCAGGGTTAACATAATCTATTCGAATAGCCGCGTCCGCGGTAAAGGACTACTTGGTTGCCTATACAGTTCATAGACAAGTAAATGGAAACTACTAAAAGCCTCAAGATAAGTGTGAGTGCCGAGGATGGCTCTTCCGTAGGAAGACGGAGGTGGATCCTCGGTAGTGTATTGAAGTGGTGAGTAGTGGACTCGTGTGCGCAAAACCATTTCAAGTTGGAGTATCGTAGAATAGTCTAGCCAAGAGTCAAAGCTGGCCTGCTGCAATAACTCCACCAACCCTTCTTGATACTATGCATGTATGTAGGATCTGATGTAAGTCTTGCTGAGTACCTTTGTACTCATGTTGCTATAATCTACATTTTTACAGAAGACGCTGCAACCCCTTCTGATGGGTTCTATGTAGACGTTGACATCAACGAGTAGGCTAAAGACCCAGGTGGTGACCCTGAGCTTGTGATGGACCACGTAGTATAGCTAGGCTTTCCAAGCCTCTTTTATTTTACTAGTTGTCTGTACTCAGACAAGTTACTTCCGCTGCTGGTTTGTATGACTGTATGACTTGTATGTGGGGTCGTGAGACCCGTACCTTTGTGTATGTTATGTATGGCTCACTGAGCCTTAAATAAAGTATTTGTGTCATAGAGTCATGTTGTGATGCTTCGTTGTATTTGCACATATCGAGCATATTGTGTGTATGATTGAAATGCTTGGTATGTGTGGGATCTGACTATCTAGTTGTTTATCTTTAGTAGCCTCTCTTACCGGGAAATGTCTCCTAGTGTTACCGCTGAGCCATGGTAGCTTGCTACTGCTCTGGAACACTTAGGCTGGCCGACATGTGTCCTTCTTCGTTCCTGTGTCTGTCCCTTCGGGGAAATGTCACGCTTTGAGTACCGGAGTCCTGTTAGCCCGCTACAGCCCGGTTTACCGGAGTCCTGCTAGCCCAGTGCTATAGCCCGGACCCACTTGCTGATGACCGACACGTTCGAAGCTGGGTCATGGATGCCTGTCCCTGTAAGTCTGTGCCACTTTGGGTTTACGACTAGTCATGTCAGCCCGGGCTCCTTATCATATGGATGCTAGCGACACTATCATATACGTGAGCCAAAAGGCGCAAACGGTCCCGGGCAAAGGTAAGGCGACACCCGTGGGGATACCGTGCGTGAGGCCGCAAAGTGATATGAGGTGTTACCGGCTAGATCGATGTGACATCGAGTCGAGGTCCTGACAAATGATTCATCTGTTACTTGATGCGGTAGCTGAACCCCTTTATCCTCTGCATGACCTGTCATTGCCACAGTAAATAGATGAAACCCACTAGTATGAGTAGGACTTGTTTGAGCCCTGTTGTGCCTACTCATTCATGCTTGTTTGTCATGCCTGCTACTACTTAGAGTTGAGTCAGGTCTAATTCATCGGGGATGAATCAGAGGTGTGTGAACATGTCCTTCTGTGTGTGAGCTAAGTATGTGAACACGATTTGGTAAAGGTATCGATGAGAGGCCATGTAGGAGTACATGGTGGGTTGTCTCATTGAAGCCGTCCTCAGGAACTGAGTTTTGTGTTTGTGATCCATGAAACAGATACTACCACGCATTGGGCCCGAAACCAATGGACCCTCTCGGCTTCTTAATCACCCTAGTCCTCTGTCCAGGAGTTGCAAGTAGTTTCTGGTGTTTGTAGTATGCTGGAGGCCATGCGCAGCGCTGACCGGAGGGGTGGGCTGTGATGCGGTAGGCACGTGGCCGGGTATACCGGGCGCCCATTTGGTGTCACGGAAACCTTTACACATCGTTTAGGGCTGTGAGCGAAACTCCGGCCGGATCTCCTCGCGGATGGAACCCGAATAGGCGATAAACCTGGACTAGAGACTTGAGTGTTTAGGTAGGCCATGGCCGACACCCACGTTGGGCTTCCGCTTGAAGGTTGCCGAGTACATGTCGTGGAAACAGCGGTAAGTGGTGAGAGCGTGTGTGAAGTACACCCCTGCAGGGTTAACATCATCTATTCGAATAGCCGTGTCTGCGGAAAAGGACTTCTGGGTTGCCTGTACAGTTCATAGACAAGTGAAAGTGGATACTCTAAAATACGCAAGATAAGCGTGAGTGCTATGGATGGCATTATCGTAGGGAGACGGGAGCGGATCCATAGTGGTGTATTGTTATGGTGAATATGCGGACTCGTTTGCGCCACCTCAAAAGAGTTACTTGCAGTCGTAGTTTAGGATAGCCACTGAGTCAAAGCTGGCTTGCTGCTGTTAAACTCCACCATCCCTTTTGTTGACAATGAAGCATATGTAGTTAGTTCTGATGTAAGTCTTGCTGGGTACATTTGTACTCACGTTTGCCTATTTTATGTTTTTGCAGAGAGACTTCAGCCTCGCTAGTAGTTCCACGTGGACTTCGACGTTTAGCTTGTTACCTCAGCTACGATCTTGTGCCCTCGGTAGGATCTGGTAGATAGTCAGGCTTCTCAGCCTTTTTCATTTGTAGATGTCTGTACTCAAACATGTTAGCTTCCGCTTGTGCCTTGATTTGTATGCTCTGAATGTTGGGTCATGAGACCCCTGTTTGTAATATCTCGCTCCTCGGAGCCTAATGAATACATACTTGAGTCGTAGAGTCATGTTGTGATGCCATGTTGTATTTGCACATATCGAGCATATTGTATGTATGTTATTGAAATGCTTGGTATGTGTGGGATCTGACTATCTAGTTGTTTATTCTTAGTAGCCTCTCTTACCGGGAAATGTCTCCTAGTGTTTCCACCGAGCCATGGTAGCTTGCTACTGCTCCGGAACACTTAGGCTGGCCGGCATGTGTCCTTCTTTGTTCCTGTGTCTGTCTCCTCGGGGAAATGTCACGCGATGAATACCGGAGTCCTGTTAGCCCGCTACAGCCCGGTTCACCAGAGTCCTGCTACCCAGTGCTACAGCCTGGATTCACTCGCTGATGACTGACACGTTCGATGCTGGGTCATGGATGCCTGTCCCTGTAAGTTTGTGCCACTTTGGGTTTACGACTAGCCATGTCAGCCCGGGCTCCTTATCATATGGATGCTAGCGACACTATCATATACGTGTGCCAAAAGGCGCAAACGGTCCCGGGCAAAGGTAAGGCGACACCCTTGGGAATACCGTGCATGAGGCCGCAAAGTGATATGAGGTGTTACATGCTAGATCGATGTGGCATTGAGTCGGGGTCCTGACAGGGTGCCATGGAGGAGTTCTGTCAACGTGAGCATATCCGGCTTGATGTTTCATCTGTAGCTCACCCCCAATCCAATGGTCAAGCTGAAAGAGCCAATCAGGAAATCCTGAAAGGCATCAAGCCCCGGCTTATGGTTCCTTTACAACAGACACCGGGTTGTTGTGTGGAGGAGTTACCCTCTGTGATATGGAGCATCAATACCACCCCTAAGCGGTCTACGGATTACATGCCTTTCTTCATGGTTTACAGAGCCGAAGCGGTTCTCCCTAGTGACATCCGCCATGACTCGCCCCGCATGGCGGCTTATGTTGAGGCTGATAATGAACAAGCACGTCAGGATGCACTTGACCTGTTAGATGAGAAGCGTGACTTGGCAGCAGCCCGCTCGGCAATTTACCAGCAGGAATTGCGTCGTTATCACAGCCATCGGGTTAAGTCCAGAACCTTTCAAGAAGGTGATTTGGTGCTCCGGTTTATCCAGGATCGAACTGATGCACACAAGTTGTCCCCACCTTGGGAAGGGCCCTTTGTAGTCAGCAAGAACTTGCACAACGGGTCATATTACCTCATCGATGTTCGAGAGCACAAAGACTCACGTAAGTCAGAGGAAGAGATCCGTCGGCCGTGGAATATCGCCCATCTTCGTCCTTACTATACTTGAGCCACCGGCTCTGATGATGTACATATTTTGACGATGTATACATTATGATAAGTAATAAAACAGGACCTTTGTCCTTTTCATCCTCAATGATCATATGTCTTCATCATCATAATTTCAAATGACCAATTGGGGGATGATCGTATTCGAATCATAGCTTAACCCATTTTGGGTCCGACTTTGATCGTATTCGAATCAAAGTCGTTTAAAAAAACTCTCAAGGTCATTTGGGGGCTTCCTGTTCAAACATAGGTCATATTCGAACCAAAGAGAACATAGCTGTCGGTACCCTCTTGATCGGCACAATGCCAAACTCACTAGGGGGCTTCTTGATCGTATTCGAATCGTAGCTTAACCCCTTTTGGGTCCGACTTTGATCGTATTCGAATCAGAGTCATTAAAAAAAGCTCTCAAGGTCATTTGGGGGCTTCCTGTTCAAACATAGGTCGTATTTGATCCAAAGAGAACGTAGTTGTCGGTACCCTCTTGATCGGTGCAACGCCAAAACCACTGGGGGCTACATGATCGTATTCGAATCCTAGTTTAACCCCTTGGGTGTTTACTAATCGTATTCGAATCATAAGCCTCAAATTTTTCTTTCTATTTGGTTTAAGTTTTTTTGAAAACAATCTTTGTTTTTGTCTTGAGGCTTTTTGTCCAGATCTAAGTATAAGTATGGTTTAAATTTAACCCGGCTTGGTTTTGGACGATTAGTCTCTAGCGCATGACAATCATCATACATGTGGAAGTGTTGGCTTCTAAAGGTTTGGGTTATCACCCATACTGTTCAGGTCACATGATAAGTTTAGAAAGGGGAGAGAATATAACGCGATGGCTTAACAGTGTTGAGCACCAAAACGTGCACTATGGCACGACAAAGCAAAGTCATTTCTACCCTATTACATGACTCGCTGAGTCCAAATGATTAAATTTCTTTTCAGCAAGGTACAAATAAGAGCCGCCCGGTGGGTCAATTCTCTTGTTGGCCTGAAGCTTCCGGATCAACCCTTTCCGCTCCTCCGTCCTGTTCCCTGTCCTAGAAGGTTGATGATGCCCAGTCAATGTCATTCAAAGCTTCAAATTCAACTTCATCATTAATTAGTCCAGCCGGGTCAACTTCAGGGGCGAAGGTATGCTTACGGATTGGAGGGATCAGGCTAGTCACTTTATAATGCGGCGTTGGAATCCTCCGATTCTCCGCGTCATAACCTGGCTGGTACTTGGTGAGATCCGCCTCATTAGCAATCAGGGTGGCCACGGAGCGTATTTCTTTCACACAAGCGGTGATGTCCTCCTGTTCAAATGATGTGCCATCCTCCTTAAAGCTTGGATATCCAATGGCGATGTCAACCGGGTCTAACTCCGGTAGCCACGCCTTGGCCCGGCTTAAAGCAGCCACGGCTCCGGTTCTTGCAGATGACCGCCTTAACTCATTGAACCACTGGGGTAGCACAGAAAGCCTCTTTAGAACATCCACCACGAGTGTGGGGACTTCGTTTGACAGGGCAACTGCGGCCAAGGCATGCTGAGATCCAGTATAAAGTTGTTCCACGAGCGTGTAAACCGCCTTCAGCTTCACCAGCATGTCCTGGTTGAGGTTGGAGCTCCTGGGGCCTGCATAGCAATATCAGGTGAGTTAAATGACAATTCATATGATCACTAGAAAGATTCAATTTGACGCTTGCAGGGCGACTTACCAAAGATTGCTGAGACCATCTGAGATACATGGCGTTTTAAGCCGGACAATTCAGTAGTCACCTCTTCAAGAATTGTTTCTGTTGTTTCAGCTCGTTGGGTTAAGGCATTTTTTTCTTAATCCCAGGCCTTCTTCTCAAACTCAAACTCAGATTTCAATTTCTCTTGTTCAGCCACACTGAATTCAAATTTGGAATTGGCCTTTTGAGTTTCAGTGTCCTGAGCATCCAGGCGGTTCTTCAATTCAGACAGTTCTGATTGAAGTTGAGTAGTGGTGGCTTGTACAAATACCGGGTCAAAAATCATGAATATTAGCATACAATATTAAGTCCTAAGCACTTCGCAAGCAAGAGTACTTGGCACTCGGGGGCTAATGTCTAACGAATGTTTTATTTAAGTGGCGGTTCATGAGAGTAAGTCCCAAGCACTTTGCAAGCAAGAGTACTTGGCACTTGGGAGCTAATGCATATCGCTGTTAGATCTACACAAGGACTATATTCTGCACAAGCATGTGAAGGACCATCTCATTCATGTTGATTAAACCGGCCCTTGGGGACTACGGAGTAAGACGGATTTTTTACAGGTTTGACCAAAGGATATTACTAATGCTTATACGTCTATTCTAAGTCTACAGCATATTCATCATAACCAATAGACTTGGGGGCTGACATAGTAAGCATAATTTAGTGAAGGGAAAGAGTTTATACCTCAAATTTTTTGTGCATTTGCTTCACCATATCAACTTCGAGGTCATGGCTGCTCTGTACTTGGCTAAGATATCCAGAAAAAACTTCCCAAATGCTCATGTGAGTATAATCAGCAAAGTCAAATCTAACCTTATGGCGTTCCAGGATCTCTTCCTTGGCAGAACACTTGGCTAGCACAGTAAGTTTCCCCAGCTCAGTGTAGCCGGTCCTGGTAATTTCAACATCAGCATCTCGTGGATCGTCTGTCTTGGTCGGGCTAGAAGCTTCAAGGGTTACAGAGCCGTTGGCGGCTTGATCAGCACGCGGGTCAGCGGTTGGCGTTGGCATGTCATGAGCCGGTTCATGCGGCGGCTCGGGAACAGAGGTTTCCGGTGCGACCATCTGGAGTTCTGGCTCATTGATGGAGGGCTCTTCGGCCGGCTTGCTCTTCTTCACCTTCGTGCTGGGCTTTGCTTTTCCGCTGCATAAAGATCAAAATATCAGTACAAATATAAAGATTTGAAATGAATACAGGATAAGTAAATTATCATTACCCTGGAGCGGTCTTAAAAGCCGGCATGTTGGACTGGAGTGAGTCGCCGGAGGAAGGTGAAGTTTCCTGATAATTCGAGTCAGAAGAGTTGAGTGCTTGACGAATGAGACCCGCCAAAGGATAAAAAGGAGTTAAATCGGAGGTGACCTCATTTCGGCGCTTCCTTGGTGTATTTGGTAAGCCGGAGGTGAGTTATGTGTCCTTGCTGGTCCGGGTCTGCCTCCGGCTCTCATGAATCTGTCGCTTCAAAAGAAATTGAGGATCTTGATAAGCTAAAGGATGTGAAAATCTTACTTTCCAGGTTACTCTTCGGATTTTCTGTCTTGGCAAAGGCTCGGAGTCGGAGGAAATAATAGTTACCTCTTCATCCACTCTGTAACTCGTTCCCGTGTCCTATTGATGATAATCAGTGTCAATAAGGTGTTTAAAAAAAGGAGCCTAGAGAGTCAAGAGCTACCTCCGACTCAGACATATTGTCGGGGGTTGGGTGCGACATATGCCAAGGGATGACTTATCATGATGGGAGGGAGTAGAACGTCGCCGGTGCCCGGAAACGGGATGAGGCGTAGACACCAACGCCGGCGTACTTTACCCAGGTTCAGGGCTCTCCTAGGAGATAAGACCCCTAGTCCTGCTCTGTGGGGTCTCTGCATGATCACTAAGGCACTAGTGAGTACAATGGTGCTCCTCGAGCTGTATGCTAGAGGTAGAAGAAAGCAGGGCTAGCTCTCTCCTCTCTCTATGTGTGAGTCTAGGTCTAACTGGTTGGGAACCCTTTGCATGGGCGCCCTAGGGGGTTTATATAGGCCTACCCCCCAGGGGTACAATGGTAATCTGGCCGGGTGTAGGACCCGGCTGTCAACGTCTCTGGCCGCCGTCTTCTTCGCCGGATGCTGGGGCCCGCCGCCTGGTGGGCCCCGCCGAGTGGTCTGGTACAGGGCCGACATGCCGCTCCCGCCGCTCCCGGGTATTGTCGGCTATTTGTTATTGTAGTCGTAATGCTAATGACGCACGCTTGGTCAGGGAGGCGTGGCTACAGTCCCGCCGTCTGGTGGGCGATCACTGTAGCCACACCGTGTCTCATCTGGTTAATGGTGCACGGACACCGAGGATGGAGTAGGCCGCCTGCTAGAGGCTGGCCTCCCTCGGGTCTGACTGGTCAGGCTCCGCCACCTTCCAGGCTCTTTCTGCCTGGTAGGGCCCGCCGCCTGCAGGCCGTACCGATAGGCCGTCATGGGAGCAAGGCAACGCCTGACAGGAGTGACGTAAAGGATGGAGTGGCAATAGTGCCACGTCGTGCGGAGATCTCCGCCTCTATGGGGCACTATGGACACTTTGTGCCCTGGATATGGAGGTGATGGGCTACACTGTAGCCACATCCTGTCTTGTCTTCTTTATGGGGGCGCAGACTTCATGGGCGTCGTGGGCCGCCTGCTAGGAGCTGGCCTCTCTGGAGGCCGCCTGCTAGGGGTCGGCTCGTCGCGGGCCCGCCCTCTGGCGCTTGCCGTCTTCTGGCAGCCGACCACTTGATCCAGCCGACCACCAGAAGGCGGCGCTTCATCCATGATGCTGGAGGGGCGCGGTCGGCTCCGATGTCTTGGAATGCTCAGGGACTCGGGTTAGGCTACCCGTGGCCCATTACTCCGACAGTAGTCCCCGAAGCTGGTGAGTCGTCGCGGCTGATAAGTCGAGGTGCCTCAGCAGTTTCCTTCTCCGAGTGCTCTTGTTGAACGCTTTGTCCTTCTCCTGGTATGCCACCTGATGGGAGCCGGCTGTGACCAGGTGGGCTCGTTTGATAATTTTGAAACGCCAAGGCGGGAACCAGGTGGCGTGATTGCTAGGCCTCTAGGCCCGCTGCCCGCTGCAAGCACGCCACGCGGCGCCAGCTAGTCGGGCCAGCCTGCCAGCCCACGCGCGTGATGGGACGCTATAGCAGGCTGGGCCCGCCACTACCGGGCCTCGGCGCGCGGGTGGATCCGCTGCGGCCGAGGCAGACGGTTGTGATTCCATGCGGAGTTACTGCGCGCAGTAATTCGCGCAATAATCGCGGGGTCGTGGGTGCAGTTAATCCCATGAACCCACGCCCCGCCCCCTCGGCTTCGCAGCCCAGGGGCTATAAGTAGGAAGAGGAGGGGGAGCGGCAGAGCATGCGTGCCCTCCTCTCCCTTTGTCATTTTCGTCCCCCTTCTCCTCTTGCTGCTGCCGCACATCTACGCTCTGCCGAGGCGCTGCCACAGCTCGTCGCCGTCGATCTCCTCCGCCCCAAACCTCTCGCTTTGCCACGGACTTCGCCTCCGCTGCCGCACCATTTCTCTGTCCAGCTCGGTCTTCATGGCACATGAGAAGGGAGGGGATTGGGACGGCTCGGTCATGAATGACGACCATCTCGCCTTCCTTCGCGCCACACGGCGGCTGCGCGGCGTGGGCTTCGTCAAGGTGCGCGTGCCACCAGAGAAGGAGATCTCGCCGGCGTCGAAGGGAGGCGAGCAGGTTATCTTCCACTCACACTTCCTCCGCGGCTTCGGCCTGCCGGCAAGTGGTTTCCTCCGTTCCTTCCTCGACTTCTACCGTCTTCAACCACATCATCTGACGCCCAACACCGTGACGTTGCTGTCTGCCATCGACTTCATCAACCTACACTACTAGGGAAAAGCCTATACACAGAATCTTAGCAGCAGCGAGGGTTAAAAACCCTCGCTACTGCTACTTACTAGCAGCGCAGGTTTTTAAACCTCGCTACTACTAAGTTGATAGCAGGAGCGCGGGTTTATAACCCTCGCTACTACTAAGCGGTCTCTACCGTGCCCCCCGGGACATGCCATAGTAGTAGCGCGGGTTTTTAACCCTCGCTACTACTAAGTTGATAGCAGTAGCGTGGTTTTTTGACCCTCGCTACTACTAAGTGGCCCCTGGACCATGCCATAGTAGTAGCGATGGTTATAAACCCGCGCTGCTACTAAGTTGATAGCAGTAGCGCGGGTTTTTACCCCTCGCTACTACTAATCGTCTGGCATAGTAGTAGCGCGGGGTATGGCCTATTTGTCAAAGTCTACCCCCCCTGTGGACCGGCTTTTTAGTTTTTTAAAAAATAAAATAAAATGATAAAAATGTCAAAAAAATAAAAGAAAATAAGTTTCCCATGTGATATGTGGTCTAGTTGTTGGGAAAATTTACAAATATGAATTTCGACTTTATTTGCAAAATCTCTGTGGAAATTTGTAAAATGGCCATAACTTTTGCATACGAACTCGGATGAAAAAGTTTTTTATATGAAAAATCATCTACTCGAAAAGTTACATCCGAATTTAATCGGGGGAACCCCGTTAAACATTTTTAAAATCCTCAAAAACCTAAAAGAAAAAAACTTACGGGGCTTTTAAGATCTGGAGGCAAAAAAAATCAAAATAAAATTAGTTTTTTTATTTTTGTTAAATCTGGTCAAACTATGGTCAAACTAATTATTCAAGAATATTAGTGTTACTAAATAATTATTTTAGTTTTTTTGAATTTTGGTCAAATCTGGTCAAACTATGGTCAAACTGTGGTCAAATCTGGTCAAACTGTGGTCAAACTAATTATTCAAGAAATATTAGTGTTACTAATTTTTTAGAACAATAGTTTCAAACTCAAACAGTGAAATGTGTCAGTACATGCTCAAGCTAAATTCCTGAGGTTAATAGGATTGACATCTTACTATTGTCAGGAAAACAACAAGTGCAGACTTGGAAACGAGGGAGAATAGAACCCGGAAGTTAAGCGTGCTCAGGCTGGAGTAGTGAGAGGATTGGTGACCGTCCGGGAAGTTAGATGATTTGGAATGATGAGGGGTGATTAGAGATTAAATTTAGCAGCGATGATGGGTGATTAGAGATTTGAGGTTAAAATAATTCAGAAATTTGAAAATTAGGGAAAAAATAAAAAAATCGAAAAAATTAAAAAAAAATCAGAGATTACAGATTAGTAGTAGCGCGGGTTTTTACCCACGCTACTGCTATACGTTAGCTGTAGCGCGGGTCGTACCCGCGCTACTGCTATAAGTTAGCTGTAGCGCCTTATTAGTAGCGCCGGCCCCCGCGCTACTAATAGGCCCAAAACCCGCGCTGCTGCTAGGCTTTTCCCTAGTAGTGCTACCGCCCTACAAATAGGCCCAAAACCCGGCCGAAACTTGGACTAACTGGGGCTACAAGCCGAAGCCCATGTCGGCCGCCACCACCACCACCGCCGTCAACCAGCTCTGGGTGCTGACTGATGCGGAAGGCCTCAAGGCGTCTGACCTGCTAGTCGCCTTTGTCGTGCGCCAGGTTCTCCCGCTGCAAGGCCGGCCTCATCTGATCTGTCGGATGAGTAGGCACCGTGACCCGAGCCGGATGTGTACGAGGGACATGCCGACTGTCGAGGTTGCCCGTATGGTGAACGAGATCTCTGACCTCAAGCTGTCAGAAGGATCTTGGCGGTTTGGCAAGCGGCCATACTCCCGCGCCAACCCGCCGCCTATTGTAAGTTCCTCAACTCTTTTATTTTTAGTACTCATCTTGGTATTGGACTTGCCGTCTTGAATACTCAATCCTTTGAATGCAGTTCTACATGTCTCAGGCGATGGCCGCCATCGTGGGGTCGGGTGGAGGCTACCAGCCGGACCGGGAGGTGAGCGATGTGGACGACCCCGACTTGGGGGTGGCCGCCCTGGAGGACGACACCATAGGCGGCGGGCGACGGAGCCGTGCCATGCGCCAGACGCCGGCAGGGCGAACGTAGGCCCTTCCACCGAGCCGGCTGCTCAAGGCGGCACGTGCAAGTGCAAACAAGACTCCATCTTGTTTGGCAGTGTGCCAAAGAAGACAAAGAACCCGATCGCCGCGACCAGGCGGAAGGAGGCCTTCGCTAAGGCGACCAAGTTCCAGAAGATTCCGAAGGTGCCTCCTATGGTGTCGGCGTAAGTATCTTTTTCTTGTGCTTTCCTTTCTTGTTGATTCTATATGAGCTTCTCTTCTTTATTTTTCTTGACTCAGGGCCCCACTCTCTCTTGAGAAGTCGGCCACCGCCTCCGTCAGTGGGTCGGCGGAGACCTCCACCACCACCCGGCGAGTCGACCCTGCAGCCGACCTCCGGGAGGCGCAGGAATGAAACGCACAGGAGGCGCGTATGGAGTGGGAAGCTGCCCGTAAGGAGAAGGCAGAGGCGGACAAGGCGGAGGCCGCCGCGTTGAAGAAGCCGGTGGACGCTGAAGCCAACGCCGCGGCGAAGAAGCTGGTTGAAGAAGCTGGCGGACGCTGAAGCCAACGCCGCGGCGAAGACGCTGAAGCCAATGCCGCTATTCGTCGTCCCCCTGAACTCCGCACTGCCGCCACCAGAGTTCACAGCTCCAGCCGGGGGAGCCGGCAACGAGCATCCGGACATGGAGAGGGAAGGCGGCGATGTCGTCATGCCGGAGGCAGACGTGCCTCCGCCACCGCCGTTTGGAGGAGCGCGGGACAAACAACTGGCTTCCCCACTGGCGCCGCCAGCCGGAAACGAGGTGGTGACAGGCCTGACTCCTAAAGCCCGTAAACCATCGCGCCGCCAAGGCGCGAAGGTGACTTCGAAGCCACGACCGCTGGAAGCCGGCGCTGCGAGCTTGTCGGTCCCAGATGTCGAAGCAACCAGCATTGCGCCCACTGAATGAGTGTGTGTAGGTGGGACGGGCGCTTTAAACCAAGCAATCCTAGACGTCTAGGACAAACTCCGAGCTGAGGCCACCGCTCTTCAGTAGTGCAATAGGGTGTTCTTGGATTTGCGAGCAGCCATTCGGGTATGTCTCTTACTTCTTCATCTTTGATTCTTGAATTTCTCTGTGGGGGCGCGCCAGCGCACCCACTGGGTGTAGCCCCCGAGTTTCGCAGCAGCCGGCTCGGAACTTTAATTCGCAAGCTCCGAGTGCTAACTTTATCTGCTATCTTCATTGTAGGACTATCATAACCTCCGCACGATCACCTTCAACTCCAACGTCCAAGATCTGGACCGACGAACCACCGAATTGTTGGAAAGCCGGAGTAAGTTCTCATTTTCTTTCTCTGTGGGGGCGCGCCAGCGCACCCGCGGGCTGTAGACCCCGAGATTCGGGCTGACTGCTGAGCAGTCGGGCAGGATCTTCCGGCAACTACGCTTCCTTTTTTGTTGACTATTGATAACTTCTTTCTCTACGGGGGCGCGATAGCGCACCCGCGGGCTGTAGCCCCCGAGATTCGGGCCGACTGCTGAGCAGTCGGGCTGGATATCCCCGGCAACTGCACTTCTTCTTTGTTGATCGTTGATGTCTTTCCCTTTCTCTATTTTTGAAGAGGCTAACGCTGCCCTGCAGCAGCAGCTGGGTGAAGCCAACACCGCGTTGCGCGCCAAGGAGGCAGAGTGCAATGAGCTGGATCAGGAGCGTGACCGACTGGTCGAGCAGCTGGCGGAGCAGGCGGAGCTTCTCCAGAAGGCCCGAAAGGAGGTGGAGGTGAAAGAGTCCAGTCTCCTCGCTGAGTTCGAGACAGAACGCTGCACCTGGACCGACAAGGAGGCGCTGCTGACTGCCAGCTTCGGCAGGATTGAAGACATGGTTGATGGTACGCTTTCTTCTTTTTCTTTCTTTGAGCTGCCAGCTGCTAATCGAGCCGGCTTCTAGCTTCTGACTTCTTTGCTTTCTACCTGAGCAGACTTCTTTCCTGGCCACTCTGGCGCCGCCAACCAGGCTATTGATGCTTATCGTGAAGAAGGCGGAAGGTGCGCAGATCACCGCCAACGCCCCCCGGACCCTTAGCGAACAGCTTCTCAGCATACAGGCCCGTCTTCGGCCGGGTCATCGGATGCTGCGCCGTCTCTAGCGTGTCGGGGCCCAAGCGATCTCTGTCATGTGGCCAGACAAGCCGGCTCCACGCACTCCCAATCGGACTGCCGACTGGCTGGAGGTGGCGGCCGGCCGACTCGAGGCTTTGAAGGGTTCCTCGGCCCGGGCTGGAGCGTGCCGGGCCTTGGAGTTCGTCAAGGCATGGTATCCTGGGATAAATCTAGCCCAGTTGACCATGTTTCGGCAGGAGGCCCAGGAGGAGCTGGTGGCGGTGGAGCGCGATCTTGTCAGGCGGGCGGCAGCAATTGCCGAGTACACCAACACCAGCGTCTTTGTTCCTGAGCTGGCCGAGAACAGTGCCGAGGCACCACCGGAGTGGTTCGTGCTGAACCCTGAGGACGACGAAGACTCGGCCAAGATGATCGACTCCAGCAATGTGGGAGGAGATGAGGAGGACGAGGAAGGCAAAGAAGGTGGGCCGAAGGTCAGAGTGGACGGCCAGCCTCAGCTTGACCGTGCCTCAAACAACGAGTCGCGCTCGAGTGCGCCGACTGCTGCTGGAGGCGACCAAGCGGAGACTGACCAGCCATCCACTCCACCAACCGGCACCGCCGACTTCGCCAACCAACCGGACCCCTCTACTGCTCCCTAGGCCGCCGACTTATCTTTATTTTTCCTGTTTTATCAGTCTCAACAAACTTTGTTAAATTTGCACAATTCCACCCGCGGGGTGTATTTCAAACTCTGTTGAATGCTGGCCAAGGGCCTTTGATATGTAAATATTCCTCCACATAAGTTTTGCTTTTGCCGAGTTCTGACTTTTCTTGCTTTCTGCTCCTTGGCTTTTTTTCCTTTGCCGCCCTCCCTTGGCTACCGTCTTGCCAGCCAAATAGCTGCTCTGCGGACTATGGCTGGGTCAAGTACTTAGCTACTTTCGGGAGAGCAAGTACTTAGCCGACTAGAGTGTTAGCAAGTTTAAGTAGAAGCCGGCCGGCCGGCTACTCAACAGCCGGTCGATGAGGCGGGAAGCCGGCCTAAACTATGTGCATGCTTTGGGTCCTTAACCATTTTTCGTGTGGACACCTTTTCTGCCTTTAACTCCTGCCCACCGAACAGTCGCTCTACGAGCTGCGGCTTCTGGCAGGAGAAGGTTTAGGTGCCAACACACTACTTGTCCGACTGCAGGAAGAACCACATAGTACAAGGCGGCGAGCCCCCGGGCCGACTGGTCGAACCCGGTGCCAGGCGGAATAATGAAATAACACATTCATAGGCATAATACTTATCATATAGATAAAAGAGGGTAGACCCCGAGCTCTTTCTTGGGGGACCCGGAGTCTTCGTACTTAATACAAACGGTAGCATGGTACATACTGCATCAACTGTAAAATCTTCGAAGGAGGTTTCCATTCCACGTCCGCTCTATCTCCTTGCCGGAGTCGTCTCTCTTGCGTGCTCTGGGCTTCTAAGCATCGATCAGGAAGTAGGAGTTGTTGCCCAAAACTTTCCTGATGATAAAGGGGCCTTCCCAAGGTGCCAAGAGCTTGTCTTGGCCGGCTGTTCGCTAGATCAGCCGGAGCACAAGGTCTCCCTCTTGGAAGGATCTTGGCTTGACCTTCCGGTTGTAGTATCAGTGTAGACTCTGCTGGTAGATGCTGGACCGGCTGAGTGCCAACAGCCGGCCTTCTTCCAGCAGATCGACGCCGTATTCTCGTGCTTCTTTTGCCTCCTCCTCAGTGTACATGGTGACTCGAGGGGAGTCGAATTCTATTCCGTCAGGATGACGGCTTCGGCACCGTAGACGAGGAAGAAAGGTGTGAAGCCGGTTGACGGAGTTGTGCGCAGGCTCCAGAGGACGGCCGGTAGCTCATCGAGCCAACATCCGGCCAAACGCTCCTAAGGCTCGACCAGTCGGGGCTTGATGCCGGACAAAATGAGGCCGTTTGCCCGCTCCACTTGGCCGTTTGACTGCGGATGGGCAACGGACGCTAAGTCGCCCTACGTCGCGCAGAAACGAGTCAAGGCGCCTTTGGCAAAGTTTGTGCCGTTGTCGGTGATGATGTTGGGTGGTATGCCATACCTGGTGGTGATGTCTGCGATGAAAGTCACAGGAGTCGGACCATTTAACTTCTTGATTGTCTTTGCTTCTATCCACTTGGTGAATTTGTCCACGACGACAAGCAGATGAGTCATGCCGCCGCGTGCTGTCTTGAATGGTCCCACCATGTCCAGCCCCCAGACGGCAAAGGGCCAGGCAATGGGGATGGTCTTGAGTGCAGAAGCCGGCAAATGTGGCTTGGAGCGGAACTTCTAGCATCCCTTACATTTCTGGACCAGGTCTTTGGCGTCTTCTAGAGCAGTCAGCCAGAAAAAACCATGGCGGAAAGCTTTGGCGACAAGTGATCTAGAAGCCGCGTGGTGACCACACTCACCTTGATGGACATCTTTGAGGATTGCTTGGCGTTTCTCCGACTCCACGCAGCGCTCGTACACACCAGTGACACTGCGCCTCACAAGTTCTCTGTTGACGATGGTGTATGCTGCTGCTCGATGTTGCACTTGTTGGGCCGAGATTTCATCAGTCGGTAGCTCCTTGTTCATGAGAAAGTTGAGGATGGGCTGCGCCTGTGAAGGTGCTGCTATTTCTTCGACTGCCAGGACTGCTACTTGCACGAGGGTGGTTGGGCTGGGAGGCGGTGGGTTGGAGTCGGGTGCCGCTTGCTGTGTCGATGAAGTCCCCAGGCCGACTGCTGTAGTCCCCGGGCCGAGCTCTGAAGTCCCCGGGCCGGGTGCGACTGCTGCAGCCCCCGAGCCGCCTGTCGAAGTCCCCGAGCCGACTTCTATAGTCCCCAAGTCGGATCCGACTGCTTCGGGAGCATCCGGCACGAAGATGGAATCTGATTCTGGTGACGGCTTCACAGACGGCTTGAGGAGGCGTTGTAGGGCGACGCCGGCTGGTATTTCCTGTTGGGTGGAGTCGATCCGTGCTAAAGCATCTGCTTGCTCGTTGTCATTTCGCGCTACATGGAGGAACTCGCACCCTTCAAAGTATCCACTGAGTTGCTGGACGAGGAAGCGGTAGCTTGCCATATTTGCATCCTTGGCGTCCTAGTCGCCTGACGACTGCTGGACCACCAAGTCGGAATCACCATAGCACAGGATCCGGTGAATGCTGAGTTCCTTGGCAAGCCGGAGCCCGTGTATGAGTGCTTCGTATTTAGCTACGTTGTTGGAGACGGCAAAGTGAGTTTGCAACACATATCTGAGCTTGTCGCCCTTGGGAGAGGTGAGGACAATGCCGGCTCCCAAACAAATGCGCATCTTGGAACCATCACAATGCATCCGCCAATGGGTGGAGTCCAGCGCTGGCGGCAGGTACTGGGTCTCGGACCAGTCAATGAGAAAGTCGGCCAGTGCTTGGTACTTGATGGCGGTGCAGGGCTGGTAGTAGATGGTGTAAGGGGCCAAATCTATGGCCCATTTGGCCACTCGGCCTGAAGCATCTCGGCTTCCAATGATCTCGGCAAGTGGAGCAGTGTAGACAACAGTGATTGGGTGCTCTTGAAAGTATGGCTTCAGCTTCTTGGCGGCGAAATGCACGCCGTAGCACATCTTCTGAAAGTGGGGGTAGTTCTGCTTGGAGGCGGACAACACTTCACTCAGGTAATACACCAGCCTCTGGACTGGTAGTGCTTTGCCGTCTTCTTTCCACTCAACAACTATGACTGTGCTGACCACCCGGCTGGTGGCGACGATGTAGAGAAGCATGGCCTCCTTAGCAGTCGGATCCGCCAGGACAGGCAGAGTGGTCAACATCTTCTTGAGCTGGAGAAAAGCTTCATCCGCCTTGTCATTCCACTCAAAAAAGTGGTCTTCTTCATGAGCTGGTACAGGCGAAGAGCCTTCTCGCCCAGCTGACTAATGAAACGGCCGATGGATGCCAAGCAGCCGGTGAATTTTTGCACATCCAGCAGTCGAGTAGGTACCTCCATCCTCTCAATGGCCTTGATCTTCACAGGGTTGCACTCTATGCCACGCTCTGAGACCAGGAAACCAAGAAGCTGGCCGGCTGGTACTCCGAAGATGCATTTCTCCGGGTTGAGCTTGATTTGGAAGCGGCGCAAGTTTCCAAAGGTCTCCTTGAGGTCTTCTAACAGAGTGCCACACTTCTCCGTCTTCACCACAATGTAGTCCACATAGACGTGGGTGTTTTTGCCGAGTTGCTTGAGGAGACACTTCTGCATGCAACGCTGAAACATGGCGCCGGCATTCCTCAGGCCGAACGTCATGGTCAGGTAATAGAAGGCTCCGAATGGTGTGATGATGGCGGTCTTCAGCCTGTCCCCTGGTACAGACGGCTCAGCGTGCGAAACCCGCCCGGGCTCACCTCGCCATGAAGCGTGCCTTCATGGGATGCATCCATGAGGGGAATTTTTTGAAGGATCTGTGTCTGGCGGTGAGACGGCCATCGACTCTGATGGTGAGTCGTCCATGGGTGAGATGGATTCATTTATCAACTGCAGGATGGTGGGCTTGGGGGCTGTTCCAATGGCAGCAGTATTCCGGACCCCTTTAGCCGCTGAGCAAAGTGGGGATCTTCATGGCTGGCACGCAACCCATTGAAAACTCTACGGCTGCGACTATGATAACCTTCGGGTCAGTGGCAGCCGGGGCAGGAGGCCCTGTGCGCCAGCCGGTTCAGGTGCTGATGGAACTCATGGATAGGATGACAGCCCTGTTAACCGCCTTGGTTAATCCGGTGGATCAAGCTCAACATGATGCAGAAGTGGCACGGTTACGTGAGGAGGTAGCACAAGCCAAGGAAAACCTAGCAGTAGAGGACGCCGAGATGGCCACAGAGCGGGCGGCTTTGGATGCTCGAGCGCAGCAGATTCAATCAGAGGCTTTCCAGCTTACCGGATCTGAATGCATCAAATGAAGTCATGAGGAGAAGGCACCAGAAGGCTCAATCCCATATGCCTCCGACCTATGATCCTATAAACCTCTTCCGCACATCCGGTGCAGGCCCTAGTAAACCGCCAGAGGTAAACCGGGTTGCAACGCTCGGGGCTGGGATGCCGGTTCAACCACGGGTGATGGAACCTCCTCGTATGAATACTGCTCCACCTCATTATGTACCAACACCACTGGGTCATTATTCTAACCCTTTGGAGAACATGATCGCTGCGGCCATTTGGCTGAAAAGCTTTTCAGCCAAATGCTCGGATCTAGTCGTAGTTCTTCTTTGTTTGTGTTTCTTCAGGTTGGATCCTTCCGATCTACGCTACTCTTCATCAGCGGCGGTTGCTGTTCTGTTGTGCTGGTCCTATGGGGCCTTAGCACAATGACTTCCCGACTGTCTACTACAACAAGTTTTGCCCAGCTCCAACGAGGGAGCGGCGATGATGGCGGCACACCTTCGGTTTGCTTTAGTGCTTGCAATCATCGTTAGGTGGTCTACAGACCTAGATGCAGTTTATATTATTTCTGGTGTTCGTTGTATTGCCACGATTGAAGAGGAATAAATGGGAAGTTTTCTCGAAAAAAAGATACAGAGGAGCTCGCGCTGGAATCCTTGCACGGATATCAGGCCGATTATATTAGTGCGAAACCCGCCCGGGCTCACCCCGCCATGAAGCGTGCCTTCATGGGATGCATCCATGAGGGGAATTTTCTGAAGGATCTGTGTCTGGCGGTGAGACGGCCATCGACTCTGATGGTGAGTCGTCCACGGGTGAGACGGACTCCTTGTATCAACTGCAAGATGGTGGGCTTGGGGGCTGTTCCGATGGCAGCAGTATTCCGGACCCCTTTGAGCCACTGAGAAGAGTGGGGATCTTCATGGCTGGCACGCAACCCATTCAAAACTCTACTGCTGCGGCAGCGATAACCTCCCGGTCAGTGGCAGTCGGGGCTTGAGGCCATGTGCGCCCGTCGGCTCAGGTGCTGATGGAAATCATGGATAGGATGACAGCCCTGTTAACCGCCGTGGTTAATCTGGTGGATCAGGCTCAACATGATGCAGAAGTGGCACAGTTACGTGAGGATGTAGCACAAGCCAAGGAAAACCTAGCAGCAGAGGACGTCAGGATGGCCACAGTGTGGGCGGCTTTGGATGCTCGAGCGCAACAGATTCAATCAGAGGCTTTCCAGCTTACCGGATCTGAACGCATCAAATGAAGTCATGAGGAGAAGGCACCTATCATGGAAATATCACGTCAGATGTCCTAGCAAAAGGATTTAGTCGTGGAGCCATCGCAATGAGGTTAGCCTGAAGGGGTTAAACTGGACAAGGGACATGAGAGTTATACTAGTTCGGCCCCTTCGCTGAAGGTAAAAGCCTACGTCTAGTTTGTGATGGGATTATTGGGGTTTCGATAACCAGGGAGCAAACACGCTAGCCTGGGTCTCGAGTTGTTGTCTGTTGTCCCTGAACCGCCGCCGGGTCGTCCCTTTATATACACAGGTTGAAGCCCGGCCAGTTTACAGAGTTCTGAGGCCGACTCATACAAGTGTTCGGCTCGGTCTCTTCCTTTTCCTAACTTACAATACAAGTATACAACTATGGCAGTTTACCGCTATGGGCCCTAATCCGCCTCTGGGCTTGGGCCTCTAAGCTTCATCAGTAAAGCGCCATCTTCTTATCTTCATGGACTTTGGTATGGTTGAGCGTGAACCGGCCCCTCCTGGGCGGTTTATACTTAGTAGTTATATCCTCAACATTAGGCCCCAGATTGATTTGAACCTGTTCATGTCAATCTTCAACACTTAACCAAATTCCATGGGCATCTTCTGATGATTCTTGTAAACCGCCATGTTGCCGTTTCCTTGTAAATTTTGGTGAACCACCGTGACATCATCTTCTGTCACTGCACCAAATCGTCATGATGTCATCTTCTGCATAAAAAGATACCCTTCATTAATTATATCCCAAAGATCGAGGCGACAGCTGCGCCCCCGCTTTAGGCTCCTCGATTTTCGCGCCTGTCGTTTATCCCCTTTTCTTTATAAATAGAGCTGGGGGTCTTTCCATTTCCCCCCTTGCCTCTCGTCTTCCTCCTCGCGACCCGAAGAACTCCAGCGCCGCCGCCGCCGACGTCGGTCCTCGAATCTGCACCAACCTTGGCCGCTGCATCACCCTGTTCAGACCAGAGCTCCTGCGATACTCCGCCGCCACTGTGTGGCCCTGGTAAGCTTCCTTCCCTTAACCCTAGATCTCCATTAGTACTTCGTGTTCTTCCCTGTTCATCGGCGTTCATCAATACTGGTTCACTTTTCCCTTGACATCGCTACTGAATCTTAGCTAGGCCCGATTGTTTTCATTTGCGGCTAGATCTATAACCTTAGACTGCCGCACCACAACATCTTGATGTTCCTAAAAAAAACTCTATCTGGATCTTCTCTGTTCTTCGTAGCGCCATTGTAGGGCTCAGTAAAAGTTTCTTTTATTAACCTCGGTAGATCCAAAATTATACTGCCATATTGCGAAACCTGTTTCTGTAAACACTTAGTAGATTTCAGCTCTGCCTCTTCTGTTAAGGGGCGGTTTAACCTTTAGTAGTTAGTAATCCGCCGGATACCATTAGTCCTCACTTAAACCGCCATTCTGACTTTCAACAGTATCCGGTTCAACTTCCAAATTTGTTTCTTTTGAATTTCCCGGTTTAACACCGGTTGAGAGCATCTCGACATTGAATCTTAAACCGGCCTTTCGCATTTCTTTTACAGTTTATCCTTCAAAATGACTAAGCAATTCTCAGCTTGCAACTGGGCTCCTTCCCGGATCACAGAGACTCAAATTAATGGATACGTCGTAACTGGCGCTTTAGCCTCCAAGAATGTCCTTCACTGGCGAGTCCCTGGCCCTGAGTGCCCTCCTGAACCTCAAGACGGAGAAGTGATTGTATTCATGCAGCACTTAGACCGGGGATTCATCCCTCCCGGATCAAAGTTCTTCCGAGATGTCCTTGCTAGTTTTCAACTCCATCCTCAGGATATTGGACAAAATTCTGTGTCCAACATATGCAACTTCCAAGTGTTCTGCGAAGTTTACCTTCAAGAGGAACCAACTGTTGAGCTCTTCCGGGATTTCTTCCACTTAAACCGCCGAACCGAGTTCTCTGACGGCCCAAATACTGAACTTGGTGGTGTGTCAATTTAGAAGAGAAAAGAAGTTGATTTTCCTCATGCCAAACATCACAGCCATCCGAAAGACTGGAATCTGACCTGGTTCTATTGTCAAAACACTGCTCCTGCTAGAGAAAATCCTTTGCCGGGTTACCGTGCTCACCGGCTCAGCAATGGCCATCCTTTGCCTCCACGGCTCACCGCCAAGGAACGACAGGCCTATGCACCTCAACTCGCCAAGCTCAGGGCTCTCCTAGCCAACAGTTTGACTGGTGTTGACCTTGTTTGCTGTTGGGTTGCATGGCGTGTCCTTCCTTTAAGCCGCCACCTCGGATTGTTGCATGTGTACACCGACAATATCAAGGATCCTCAATGGTTTAATGAGATAGAAATGACTGATGATGAAGTCACCAAATCTGTGAAGAAGATGCTGGACGAACAAATCGCTGCATGCAGCCAAACCGGGCTGGCCCCCTTTTACATCGCCAACAAACCGCCAGCGGTAAAGATTTTAACCTTGTGCTTTCTTGATCCGCCTCCGCTTTAACATTGTTCCAATAAACCTTTGTTTAATTTTTATAGGCCAATAGCTCCTTTTGGAAAAGGAAGGCTTCAGATAAACCGGCAAGGGCTCCTCGTGCCAAGAGCAAAGTTATAAAGAGAGCAGCCAAGAAGAAGACCGGCGAAACTGTTGATCCGCCCAAAGATATTGAAGATTCGGATCAAGAGGTAGAACTTGACTCCCTTGGCTCCTTTTTCATACACCTTATTAACAATGACTATTATCAGGATGATGCGGAAGCCAGCCGTGCTGATCATGTTGAGGTAATCTCCCTTTCCTCCGGTTCAGATCATGTGCCGCTTCAGAAATTTCGTCGTGCTGTTCGGAAAGTAAAACGCTCTCACCCCATTGCTCATTTGGATCCACAATTTTCTTTGAAGATACAGCAACAAGAAGGTCGTCGCACAACCCGGCACAGTGGTCAACAAGTCACTTCCTCCGGTTTACCAGATACTCAACCCCGGAAGCATCGTCCGGAGGTCTCTTCTTCTTTTAATAAGCCTTGTCCCTTGGCGGGTTGCTTCCGCTACCCACTTAATCCGTCTGATTCAAATTACCAGGTAACTTCTAACTCCTCATCTGGCGACTCATCAACCACGCAATTGCCTCCACTCAAGACCATCGCTGGGTAAGTGTACTGCTTTTCGGTTTGTTTCTCCATGCATCAGTTTATCATACTAATCTTTATTTTGATGTTGTAGCACCAAGGCCCGATTGAGCAAGAAAGCTAAGACCAGCGGCCCCACTGACGATGTTGAACCGGAGAAGACCCCAGAAAATGCTGGCAAAGATATTGATGTTGTCATGGATGACTCTGCCCCGCAAGACCCAGCCACTGATGCTAATCCGCCAGAAGCTGATTCGGCCACGCATGTTGATCCATCAAGTCCGCATGCTACGCCTCCAAGCCCATCTGCTGATCCGCCGAGCCCTACTGCCAATCCGCCAAACCCAGCTGCTAATCCGCTGAGCCCAACCAAAGATAGTGTCAATCCACCGAGCCCATCAAAAGGTGGCGACGAAGTTATTATCACTGGCACTGCTTATACCGCCCCGGGCAATCCAGTTGCTTTGTCGAAACATACTGCCAAGGATGAATTTGCTGCTATGGGCAAGGGGAAAGGGAAGACCAATTTGTCGAGCTATGTTAATCTTTCTGCTCAGGATCTTCATTCTGGATTCTTGAACCGGCTTTACACAAGTCGATATTATGAGGCCGGTTTGGTAAATCTGATGAAGGAATGCTATGAGGTAATCTTCCAAACACTTTCATCCTTATTCTGTACATTCACTGATTCTAGCCCCCAAGGGCCGGTTTATCTCTTGAAGATGAACCGGGACTTTAAAGATAAAGAACATTTCGACTGAGTAGCCCTCAAGGGTCGGTTTATCTTTTGAAGATAAACCGGGACTTTTATATTCCATACTGTATTTTGTTAACTTCCCTTGCCTGTGTATTTTCTTGATCAAACACACATTAGCCCCCAGGTGCCAAGATTAAAACATGTATTGATCCTTGGGACTTCAAACAATCAGTAGTAAAGAAGCAATCTGCATTAGCCCCCAAGTGCCAAGTGTATAACTGGTTATATGCTTGGGACTTTTGATAAAAATATTTACATGCTCCTCATCTGACTATGGCAGGGTGATATAAATCACCAAGGCTCTCAAATTGTTGATCTGCAAGAGAATATCAAGTCCCAACAAGCAGAGGCTTCCAAGGCCAAGGATGAGCTAAAAACCGCTTTGGCAGCCATGGAACAACTTAAAGAAGGGTTCAAGAACGAGCGTGCTAGCTGGGAAACAGAGAAGACAGCATTGTTGAAGCGGGCTGAGGACGCCGAGTCAGCTCTTAAACCGGTGGCGGAAGAACTAACTGGGTTGAAGCGCCAAATAAATGCCATGACCTCTGCGATATTTGGTAAATACTTCTGTCAAGATGTCTTGAATAACTATCTTTGAATTTTGCCGGTTTAACATTAAATCTTAAACCGTTGTAGGTGGCCGCATTGCTCTTCTGGGCTCTGACATGCGGATGAAGCTGAAGGCAGCATATACTCTGATAGAGCAACTGTATACTGGTGCCCAACGGGTTATCTGTGCAGCCTCATACAACAATTCGGCCCCAACATTGATCAAGGACACTCTAGCAAGGTTATCCATGATGCCGGCGCAGATAGAAGAGATGAAGCGATCCGCTGCTAGGGCTGGCGCTTTGTTGGCACTTACCCGAGCCAAAGCATGGATAGATGACTTGGATTCGGTTGATATTGCCAAGGGCTTTCCTGTGAACAGGAAAATGGGGCAGAGTTTGATAACGAAGCCCTCAAAGTTGTGACAAGGGAGATGCATCCTCTGGCAAGTCAATTGGCGGAAGAAGCTAACTTGACTGTTCACCGGTCCTTCTATGATGCCAACAACCAACGGATTGACACTGCCATGAAGGAAGTGCAAAATCTTATCCCGCCAATCCGTAAGCACACTTACGCCCCTGACGTCGATCCGTCCGAACTTATAAGTGAAGAGGCTGTCTTTCAAGCTTTAACCCGGATTGACTGGACCACCGTTGACTTCCAGCCACTGGATGGGGTGGAGGAGGCTGAACTGACGCTAGATGATCCATCAACCTCATGTCAACATGGTGATGAATCTTGATCCGGCAATCGGGTTGATGTTTCACAAACTTTGCTCTGTGGAAAGAACAATCCCTTATTTTGGGCTTTAAAGCGCCTTGTAATATGCTAGTTGAAATACTTTGATCTGCTGCCATCATGCACTGAGATATGACTTTGTTTGATCCGCCATGAGAATGTCAGTGCTGGCGTATATACCTTCATAATATTATGCAATCCCTGTATCTGCATAAAAAGATCTGTCCGGGCGGTTTACCGCTGGACGGGTCAAAACGCCCAACACACAACCTGGTAGACACCCAAGGTTGTAAAAATAGCAGAAAAAGATCATACCTGTGATATGAATTATGTTGTTGGTTTACCAACTTATTTGTAGTAAGGGTGAATACCCAACTTCCACCATGCAGTGCTGGTATGTATGAAGTAAAACCGGGTTATGATGAACACCGAAAGATCATACGGGCGACATGTAGTCAAAGCCCGACCGGATTGAAACATGTTGGTTCACCATTGAGTATATGCTTTAACAGATGAAAACTGTAAGCCACACCGGGTTAAGAAACACCGGGTTGAGATGAAGACATATAGCCTTGCCGGATCAAGAGATGTCGGTTTAAAAGGTGACCAAATAAGGATAAAACTTGCAAAAACAAAACAAATAAAAACTTGTAGTCTAGGCTTTTCGAGGGCTGCCAGGCCCAAACTCGAGCCTTTTTGTGGGCTGCCAGGCCGCTGAGTTAAACCATTTGACAAAGCCTTTTAAGATGGGCCTCCAACTAACCAATCGTCGTTTTAACTTTGACAAGTTCAGGGTCTCAATGAGAGTAACTGTCAAACGTTCGGCGGGTCTTGCCAGGATTACCTCGATAGGAGTGGCTTACTTGATGAAGGCAGGTTAATCCGGGGTTTTAGGTGAATACACCAGGCTTCCAAGCCGTGGGTCGATACCCGGTTACAAGGGTCCTTTCAAACTCTTTGTTACTTTACACAAAGAGCCCCCAAGTAACTTTGTGAGGTGTGCTCAATGGGTGCCTATGTTTGAGTCGTGCTAGTAGCAACAGATCTCTCTTTGGCCCCTTGGGTGTGAAGCTCCCAAGTTGTATGATGGCACAATAGTCGGTTTAATGGACAAGATGAGCCAGCGCTTTGAAAGCAGAAGCCCCCTTGTAACCAAGAAATATTGGAAGAACGGCAGAGGCACTGCTTGTAGCAAGGATGCCGGTTTATTATATTGATCATAATATATACATTGTCATAATATGTACATAAGAAGAGCCTATAACTCAGGTGTGGTCAGGCCGAAGGAGAGCTATGTTCCACAGCCGCCGGGTCTCCTCCTCAGAAGAGCGTGAGTCTTCTCGAACGTCAATGAGGTAGTATGATCCGTTGTGCAGATTCTTGCTGACCACAAAGAGCCCTTCCCAAGGTGGGGATAACTTGTGCATATCGGCCTGATCCTGGATGAGCCGGAGCACTAAGTCGCCTTCTTGAAAGGTTCTTGTTTTAACCCAGCGGCTGTGATAACGCCGCAGGTCTTGTTGGTAAACCGCCGAACGAGCCAAAGCCATATCTCGCTTCTCATCTAACAGGTCCAGTGCTTCTTGACATGCTTGCTCGTTGTCCGCTTCAACATAATTGGCAACCCGAGGCGAGTCATGATGAATATCACTAGGAAGTACCGCCTCTGATCCATAAACCATGAAGAAAGGTGTATAACTTATAGATCGGTTTGGGGTGGTGTTTATGCTCCATAACACAGATGGTAAGTTCTTCCACCCAGCAACCCGGCGTCCGCTTCAAAGGGACCATAAGCCGGGGCTTTATACCTTTTAGAATTTCCTGATTAGCTCGCTCAGCTTGACCATTGGATTGGGGATGAGCCACAGATGCTACATCAAGCCGGATGTGCTCTCGTTGACAAAAATCCTCCATCTCGCCTTTAGATACGTTCATGCCATTATATGTAATAATGCTATGTGGAAAACCGAAACGGAAGATCACCTTTTTGTTGAACTGAACCGCCGTGGTTGCATCACACTTGCTTACTGGCTCCGCATCAACCCATTTAGTGAACCTGTCAATCACCACGAATAGGTGGGTCTTCTTATCTTGTGATCACTTGAAAGGCACTACCATGTCAAGCCCCCAAGTGGCAAACGGCCAGGTGATAGGAATCATCCGTAGCTCCTGAGCCGGAACGTGAGCTCGCCTTGAGAATTTCTGACAGCCGTCGCACCGTCTGACCAAGTCCTCAGCATCAGCGTGAGCCGTCAACCAATAAAAGCCATGACGAAAAGCTTTGGCAACCAAGGATTTTGAACCGGCGTGATGACCACAGTCTCCTTCATGGATCTCACGTAAAATCTCACGGCCTTCTTCAGGAGAAACACAGCGCTGGAACGCACCAGAAACACTACAGTGCTGTAACTCGCCGTTGTGAACAACCATGGACTTGGACGGCTGGACTATCTGTCTGGCCAAAATTTCATCATCTGGTAACTCGCCCCGATTCATATATGCCAAATATGGAACCGTCCAGTCCGGAATGATATGTAAAGCGGCCACCAACTGTGCCTCCGGATCAGGAATAGCGAGGTCCTCCTGTGTAGGTAGTTGAACCGACGGGTTATGCAAGACATCCAAAAAGGTATTGGGCGGCACCGGTTTACGTTGAGATCCTAGCCGGCTCAAAGCGTCAGCTGCCTCGTTTTTGTGCCGATCAATGTGCACCACTTGATATCCCTTAAAGTGACCACCCACAATGTCCACCTCGTGCTGGTAAGCCGCCATGAGTGGATCCTTGGAATCCTAAGTACCTAAAACTTGCTGGGCTACCAAGTCTGAGTCTCCAAAGCATCATACACGGCTTAAGTTCATCTCCTTAGCCACTCGAAGACCATGGAGTAAAGCTTCATACTCAGCTGCATTGTTAGTACAAGGGAACATTAAGCAAAGAACATAATGAATTTTGTCACCTCGAGGGAAAGTAAGGGCAACTCCAGCCCCCGAGCCCATCAATTGCCTGGACCCGTCAAAGTGAATAGTCAAGTATGTACTGTCTGGTTTGTCTTCTGGTGCCTGCAACACGGTCCAGTCATTGATGAAATCCACAAGAGCCTGGGATTTGATGGTTGTGCGAGGCATATAATTCAAACCGTGTGGTCCAAGCTCAATAGCCCACTTAGCAACCCGGCCAGTTGCCTCCCTGTTCTGGATTATATCCCCCAAAGGATCTGAACTGACCACTGTGATGGGATGATATTGAAAGTACTGTTTAAGCTTTCGACTTGCCATGAACACCCCATACACCAGCTTCTGCCAATGCGGATACCTTTGCTTTGACTCAATGAGCACTTCGCTGATATAGTAAACCGGCCTTTGAACCGGGTACTCCTTCCCAGCCTCCTTGCGCTCCACCACAATGGCAACACTGACAGCCCGGGCATTAGCAGCCACATACAACAGTAGTGGCTCCTTATCAACAGGAGCAGCAAGAACTGGCGGTTCAGCTAACTGCCGCTTCAAGTCCTCAAACGCCGCATTAGCTGCATCACTCCAAACAAAATTGTTGGTTTTCTTCAACATCTGATACAGAGGAATTGCCTTCTCTCCCAAACGGCTGATAAACCGGCTCAAAGCTGCAATATGACCTGTCAGTCGCTGAACATCATTGATACACACCGGTTTAGCCAAGGATGTAATTGCCTTGATCTTTTCCGTATTAGACTCAATGCCTCTATTAGACACCAGAAAGCCTAAGAGCATGCCTACTGGAACACCAAAAACACAGTTAGCCGGATTGAGCATCATTTTATAAACTCTGAGATTATCAAAGGTCTCTCGCAAATCAGATATGAGTGTCTCTGCTTTCTTGGACTTGAGCACAATATCGTCCACATAGGCATGAACATTGCGCCCAATCTGAGTAAGAAGACAATTTTGTACGCAACGTTGATAGGTTGCCTAGGCACTCTTGAGCTCAAAGGGCATAGATACATAGCAGAAGGCTCCAAAGGGAGTAATGAAAGTTGTCTTCTCATGGTCCTTAACTGACATTTTGATCTGATGGTAACCAGAATAAGCATCCAAAAAACTCAAATGCTCACAACCCGCCGTAGCATCAATGATTTGATCAATACGAGGGAGGGCGAAGGGATCAGCTGGGCAAGCTTTATTCAAATCTGTGTAATCCACACACATACACCAAGTGTCATTTTTCTCAAGTACCAGCACCGGATTAGCCAACCACTTTGGGTGAAACACTTCAAAGATAAAACCAGCAGCCAACAACCGGGCTGCCTCTTCTCTAATGGCCTTACGTCGTTCCTCGTTGAAGCAGCGAAGGAACTGTTTTACCGGTTTAAACTTGGGATCAATATTGAGGGTGTGCTTAGCGAGTTCCCTCGGTACACCTGGCATGTCAGAAGGCTTCCATGCAAAAATGTCCCGGTTCTCACGGATGAACTCAATGAGCGCGCTTTCCTATTTCGGATCCAGATTTGTGCTGATACTAAACTGTTTGGATGAATCACCAGGAACAAAATCAACAAGTTTAGTTTCATCAGCCGGTTTGAACTTCAGGGTCGGATCAAGCTCTGTAGAGGGCTTCTTCAAGGAAGTCATGTCTGCTGGATCAACATTGTCCTTATAGAACTTTAACTCCTCCATTGCACAAACCGATTCAGCATATGCCGCATTAGCTTCCTCGCACTCCAGAGCAATCTTACGGCTGCCATGAACCATAATGGTCCCTTTGTGATCCGTCATCTTGAGCTGTAGATAAACATAACACGGCCTTTCCATGAACTTAGCATAAACCGGCCGTACAAATAAAGCATGGTACGGACTTCTGATCTTGACCACTTCAAAGGTCAGCGTCTCGGACCATGAATCATGATCGTCTCCAAAAACTACTTCTAGAGCTATCTTACCAACTGGGTAAGCCAATTTACCAGGCACCACTCCGTGAAAAACAGTGTTTGACGGTCTAAGATTCTTATCTGTCAACCCCATAAGCTGGAAGGTTTCATAGTACAATATATTGATACTGCTCCCTCCATCCATGAGTACCTTGGTAAACTTATAACCTCCCACCTGAGGTGCAACCACCAAAGCAAGGTGACCCGGATTGTCAACCCGGGGCGGGTGATCCTCCCTGCTCCAGACAATAGGCTGCTCAGACTAGCGTAGATAACGGGGCACCGCCGGTTTAACAGAGTTCACTGCCCTTTTATGGAGCTTCTAATCGCGCTTTCACAAGCTAGTAGTGAAGACATGATAATGTCCGCCGTTTAACTGCTTTGGGTTGCTCTGATAACCCGACAGCTGTTGATTCCCCTGGTTACCCTGTTGATGGTTACCACCCTGGTTGTTCTGACTGCCCTGATTATTCTGAAACCCTGAGCTTGAACTGCCACCACCGTAACCCGGCCCATGGAATCCTATACCGGTACCACCAGATGGACCCTGATCATACCGAAAAAGATCAGAATTTTTGAACTCCCTCATTATGTGGCAATCCTTCCAAAGGTGTGTGGCCGGAGCCTCCTTTGTCCCGCGCTTCGGGCAGCGTTGGTTTAACAGGCGTTCCAGATTCATTCCTCCACCACGCTGGGGCGGTTTACCCCTACGACGCTGCATATTACCCTGCACATTGGTGTTAGCCACAAAATCGGAATTATCCACTTTACGCTTACCACTGTTTCCCTGGCTCGCCTGATTATGCTGTCCTTTTGAACCGGCATTCTTCTTTCCCTTCTCCTATTTCTCTTCATCGGAATCAGGGTCTTTGGTGTTATCAGAATCAGCATACTTAACCAGAGCTGCCATAAGTGTTCCCATATCATTGCAGTGGCGCTTGAGTCGTCCCAACTTCATTTTCAATGACTTAAACTGGCAATTACGCTCCAATGTGCGGCAGTCGAGACCAATACTTCCTTCTCATAACTTTGTTTGATGCGTTCTGATCCAACGTAAGCTGGTAATTCTGCGCTTCGATTTCCTGTGATCGGGCATCTGAAGCGGCCCGTTCTTCATCCATCCTAGCCTCCTCTGCCGCCAAGTCCGCCTTGGCCTGAACTATCTGATCCTTTAACTTTGCAACATCTACATTGTGCTGAACCTGAGTCTCCGGAGTTACCGCTGTGGTCAATAGTGCCGTCCAATCGTCCAGTAAACCGGCAAGAACTTGAGCCGGCCGGTCCACCGGGCCTCCTGCAGCGGCTACCGATCCAGAGACCATTGCTGCTGTAGATGAAGATTGCACGGTGGGCTACGTAGCGGCCATGAAGATCGCGACCCGGTTTGGCAGTTCAAGGGGACCCGAAATACTGTCGCCATCGGAGTATCCCTCAAACCGGCCGTCGTGCAATTGGTATAGCAATTCGGTTTCGCTAGTGGACCATTCACCATCTAAGTATACGGCCGTCACACCATCGGACACTGGCTCAGATTCCGTGCCATGGGTGAATCCTACGAATCCATGCTTCATGGCAGGCCGAACCCGGGCAGGACTTGCACGCTGAGCCGTCTTGACGAGGTCGGCGGAGATGTCCGGCTTAGGGCCCGGTTCGCCAATCTTGCCAATGAAAACGTGAATTCCGCCAAAGGGGGCCCGGTACCCGTACTCGATTGAGCCGGCCTCGGGCCCCAGCCTGCATCGTCGATGTAGAGCTTGCCACGGCGACTCTTGGTCATCCGGCCGACCACGTACCCCTTGAGTCCTTCAAAGCTGCCCTTCAAGAACTCGAAACCATCGTGCGATAGCCCCACGGTGGGTGCCAACTGTCGTGGAAATATCATGTCAGATGTCCTAGCAGAAGGATTTAGTCATGGAGCCATCGCAATGAGGTTAGCCTGAAGGGGTTAAACCGGACAAGGGACACGAGAGTTATACTAGTTCAGCCCCTTCGATGAAGGTAAAAGACTACGTCTAGTTTGTGATGGGATTATTGGGGTTTCGATGACCAGGGAGCAAACACGCTAGCCTGGGTCTCGAGTTGTTGTCTATTGCCCCTGAACCGCCGCCGGGTCGTCCCTTTATATACATAGGTTGACGCCCGGCCGGTTTACAGAGTTCCGAGGCCGCCTCATACAAGTGTTCGGCTCGGTCTCTTCCTTTTCCTAACTTATAATACAAGTATACAACTATGGCGGTTTACCGCTATGGGCCCTAATCCGCCTCTGGGCTTGGGCCTCTAAGCTTCATCAGTAAAGCGCCATCTTCTTATCTTCATGGACTTCGGTATGGTTGAGAGTGAACCGGCCCCTCCTGGGCGGTTTATACTCAGTAGTTGTATCCTCAACAGCACCATAAGGCTCAATCCCGTCTGCCTCTGACTTATGATCCTAGAAACCTCTTCCGCACACCCGGTGCAGGCCCCACTAACCCGCCGGAGGTAAACCGGGTTGCAACGCCTAGGGCTGGGACGCCGGTTCAACCATGGGTGATGGAACCTCCTCGTATGAATACTGCTCCACCTCATTATGTACCAACACCACCGGGTCATTACTCTAACCCTTTGGAGAACATGATCACTGCGGCGGCACGATTGGCGGCTATCCCGGTGGAGGGCGACTCTCCAATGGCGATTGAAACATGAAGGGTCAGAGAACTTCTTCATACGGCTCTGGCGCAGTAGGAGGCATATTCTTATAGTCGAGATAGGATTCATTCGACCCCTCGCCCAAGGCGGAGCCCGAGTTATAGCAGGCACATAGATTCAGCAGTCGTTTCAAGCAACACCCGGCGACGAGACCAGTCGTGCGGGCATGACCCGGCGCATGATGGAGCTCCTAACTTGGTTGACCAGGACATAATACGCCAAGAGGCTGAGCGGGCGGCTTACCAGTCTTTTCTGGTTTATCCAACGACTTCTATTGAGGCAGGCGTGACCACGAGGACTGGAGGTGTCACTTGCTTGGTGTCGGCTCTGTGTAACGAGCGTTTGCCTAAGGATTTCAAGGGGCCTCGAAAGGTGCCTAATTACATGGCTGATTTACAGCCAGGGGCATGGATTGAAAGTTATGAGATGGCCATGGAACTACTGGAGGTCAGTGACGCTGCAATGGCCAAGTACTTCACCATGATGTTGGATGGGACGGCCCGCACTTGGTTAAAGGGGCTGCCACCTAATTCCATTGGTTCATGGGCAGAGTTAAAGGCCCGGTTTATTCAGAACTTCAAAGACACATGCAAGCAGCTCATGTCAATTGTGGATTTGACTAATTGCAAGCAAGACGAGGGTGAGTCCACAACCCATTGGGTGCGCCGGGTCAACGCCATAATACATTCATCTGATAAGATGGATGCCGACTCTGCAGTCTTAATGTTGGAGAAAAATTGCCGTTTTACTCCTCTGAAACAGAACCTGGGGCGGCTCAAGCGCGATTGTAATGACATGGGCCAGCTAATGGCGGCTCTAGTAAAGTACGCTAACTCTGATAGTACCAAGGATCCCGAGTCTGACGATGAGAAGACAGGGAAGGGAAAGAAGAACGGCAATGCCAAGGGTCATCAGCATAACCCGGTGAATCAAGGAGGCAATAATAAACGTAAGGATGACGGTAGCTCGGAGTTTGTGGCTAAGACCAATGCGCGGGGCAACAATCAACGATGTAAGGGGAGACCACCTCCTTGCTCCGGTGGGTCATTTTTCTGTCATATTCTGGTGCCCACTTTGACCTGCTGTAACTCCATGCATACAGCTCTGTTTTGCATGCATGACACATCAAAATGTTCATCATGAGATGCTCTTCATTTAATTCCATTGTGCCATGCTTGTTTGAGGTCATCTTGATGCCCAAATCATCGTTGCAAGAGTGCTATATGATGTTTTGTCTTTTTCATTGCATTTTGTGTGTGCATCCTATGAGCATGAGCTCTACATGAGTATTGAGCTACATCATGCCATCTTTACTGTGGTGCAATCCATGTATTTCTGTGAGTCATTTAGTGAGTGCATCGAGCTCGTGAAGTAGGGTACTTGTTGTTACTGTTTTGCTAGGCTGAATCTGCTATAACATGATGCTATGTAAACCTGCTTCTACAAGTCATTCTATGCATAATATGGAGATGTTCACTAAGGATGTTTTGTTATACATGTCATGCGCTATCCAACCATGCCCCTGGTTGCATTTATAGCGTGCCGTAACTTGTTGTTATCTTGCCCCAAACTTGCTAAATAATGTTGCTGTCAGCCTATTAACATTAAGTTCAATGTTGCCATGATTGTTGTTAGTGACCCATGCATGCTGTGAACTTGCTTTTGCCATGTTTAGCTTCATAATTATGCCATCTTACTATGGGTCAGCTTGCCATGCCATTTATTGCTCTGTGGTGAGTGGTACGAGCTCACCAACATGCCTACTTATTGTTGTTCCTGCCATGTATGAATCTGTCATATCATTTGCCATGTTTGCATGGATGATACCATCTTTTGTGTTGATCTTTAGAATTAGTTCAGTAAGGGAGTTTTGTTCTTTGTCTTTAGTATTATCATGCCATGCCTTTGGTTGCCATGATAAGTTCATGTAGCATATTGTTTGATAGCTCTAAACATTGCAACCTGATGTTATTTTCTGCTAAGTCTGAAACTGTTATTATTTGCAATCTTGCCATGTCCTTTTGAGTATGTTATATGTTTTCTGGAGATAACTCAGTGTTCATGTTTTGTAATGCTTTACTTGTACTTTATGCCCATGCCTTTTGTTTTCTTGTTGAGGTCATGTAGCTTGTTGTTTTGATGCTTGCAATATGCCTAGTTGCTGTTTTTGACAGCATGCCCTTTTTAACTTGTATAGAGTGTGTGTTGAACCGTTGCTCCGTTTTGAGTGTGCTCTATATGAAACTTGCTTGATTTTGCATGAAGTTTCATATTATCAGGTTGCATACATGTTTTGAGAGTGTTTGCTTGATGTTTTTATGCATTTTGCATCAATGCCATGTTTAACTTGTTTTGCTCATATCTTCTAGGCCGTAGCTCCGAACTAATTGAACTTTATATGTAACTTGACTAGAACCTCGTGTAGATCATCTTGGTGCATATTAATTTGTTGTTTAACAACTTGAACATAAGGTTTATTCAGTTCTGAACCAATTTCTAAATTTGCATATGAGGACATACCGGAATTGTTATATGTTGTTTCCGGCCTCATTTAACCTTGCTTTGATGTGTTGTTCTTGTATGCATCATCTCTTGCCATGAGTAGCTTCATGTAGCCTTGCCATGCATCATACTTGGTTGAGCATCATGCCTTGTTCATGTGTGGTGGGTTTACCATGTTGTGTGCTTCTTCTCGATAGTTCCTGTTTCGTTGCGATCGTGAGGATCCATTCGTCTACGCTTGGTTCGTCTTTGTGGCTTCATCTTCTTCATGGAATCGTTCTTCTTCCTAGTGGGATTTCAGGCAAGATGACCGTCACCTTGGATCTCACTACTATCATTGCTATGCTATTTGCTTCGTTCTATCGCGTTGCTGCGCTACCTATCACTTGCTCGTCAAGCCTCCCAATCTGCCATGTCAGCCTCTAACATTTTCTCCCTTCTTAGAAAACCGTTGCTTGGCTATGTTACCGCTTTGCTCAGCCCCTCTTATAGCTTTGTTAGTTGCAGGTGAAGTTGAAGATTGCTCCATGGTGGACAGGATTATGTTGGGATATCACAATATCTCTTATCTAATTAATGCATCTATATACTTGGTGAAGGGTGGAAGACTCGGCCTTATGCCTGGTGTTTTGTTCCACTCTTGCCGCCCTAGTTTCCATCATACCGGTGTTATGTTCCTTGATTTTGCGTTCCTTACACGGTTGGGTGATTTATGGGACCCCCTTGATAGTTCGCTTTGAATAAAACTCCTCCAGCAAGGCCCAACCTTGGTTTTACCATTTGCCTCACCACCACCTACTTTTCCCTTGGGAGTCGCTCTCTCGAGGGTCATCTTTATTCAGCCCCCCCCGGGCCAATGCTTCTCTAAGTGTTGGTCCGAACTAGAGCCACTTGCAGCGCCACCTCGGGGAAACTTGAGGTCTGGTTTTAGTTGTACGTAGTGTTCATCCGGTGTTGCCCTGAGAATGAGATATGTGCAGCTCCTATCGGGATGTCGGTGCATCTGGCGGTCTTGCTGGACTTGTTTTACCATTGTCGAAATGTTTTGTAAACCAGGATTCCGAGACTGATCGGGTCTTCCTGGGAGAAGGAATATCCTTCATTGGCCATGAGAGGTTGTGATGGTCTAAGTTGGGACACCCCTGCAGGGTATAAACTTTTGAGAGTCGTGCCCGCGGTTATGTGGCAGATGGGAATTTGTTAATGTCCGGTTGTAGATAACTTGACACTTGACTTAATTCAAATGCATCAACCGTGTGTGTAGCCGTGATGGTCTCTTTTCGGCGGAGTTCGGGAAGTGAACACGGTTTTGGGTTATGCTTGACGTAAGTAGGAGTTCAGGATCACCTCTTGATCATTGCTAGCTTCATGACCGTTTCGTTGTTTCTCGTCTCGCTCTTATTTGCGTATGTTAGCCACCACATATGCTTAGTCGCTGTTGCAACCTCACCACTTTACCCATTCCCTTCCCTTTAAGCTTTGTTAGTCTCGATACCCATGGTAATGGGATTGCTGAGTCCTCGTGGCTCACAGATTACTACAACAACAGTTGCAGGTACATGTTATGCATTGATCATGACGTGAGAGCGATGTTTGCTTGTTTTGGAGTTCTGATTATGCTTCTTCTTCGATCAGGGGATAGGTTCCAGGTCGGCAGCCTGGGCTACCAGGGTGGATGTCATTTGAGTTTCTGTTTGTGTTTCATCCGTAGTCGGATGGTGCTCTTATGTAAGATGATGTTGTATTCGTGTGGCATTGTATACCTTTTGTATGTATCCCCATCTATTATGTAATGTTGATGTAATGATCTCCACCTTGCAAAAGCGTATCAATATGCGGTTCTATCCTTGGTGGGACCTTCGAGTCTCTTTAGGATAGTATCGCATATTGGGCGTGACAAGTTGGTATCAGAGCCTCGACCGACCATAGGAGCCCCCTTGATTGATCGTGTAGTTTGGCCGTTGTCGAGTCTAGAAGAAAACTGTTTTCGGAGTCTAGTTATATCGGAGAGTAGGAATTCTTTTTACTCCTCAGCCCTTTGTCGCTCGGGTGAGGAATCTTGACGTAGGTGTTTTGAATTACTCCTCTTCCCTTTCAAACTTTCTTTAGGATCACGCAGTTGGTTTTTCGATCGTTGGTTCTCAGCTCTTTTCATCCGGTGCATTTCTCGTCAAGTTGACTCGAGCCTCTTCATCTTTGAGTTCAATCCTCATCTGCTTTCTTTTTCCCACCCGCCCACCCCTTTTCTTCTCGGAACCGGAGTCCGTAATCGAGTATCCATCCTACTCATGCGAAGTCTTTGCTTTCTTTCCTCAATCATTTGAACCGGTGTTTTTTTTTCTCTTCAAGTATTCGTTGATTCCTTCCAAGTCGCCTTTTTTCCCGCCCTCCCACCCTCTTCTTCCCAGAGCCTGAGTCTCTTTCGAGCATCAATTTCATTCATGCGGAGCCTCTTCAGTCTTCCCTCAATTATTTCAACCGGTGAAGTCTCATCTCGTTCGTCATTCTTCATCTCTTTTCTTTTCCGGTGGATGCAATTCAAGTTTTTCGGGTTGATAACATTCTTTTCCTTGGTTAAAGTGTTCTCCTTGCTCGTTTGCCTCTCGCCATTCAATCATTCCGGAGTTCGGAAGACATCTCAGGAGATTCATTTGTGTTCCAATTAATTCGAGGTTGTCACCTCATGCAAATATCTCAATTCTTCGGATGCATCATATATCTGTTCAACAATCCTTTTCAACGGTGTTTTCTTTTAGTGGGCCCTAACCCACAGGTCTTTTCCAAGGATCTTACCTGACTCTTCTAATTCTTCTGGAGTTATTCTCAAATTATTTTTAAGTTTGACGTAAGAATGAATTTCATCAGTCAAATGCCATCTCCAAGATCGCTTTGAAATTCTTTTCATCTTTGGTTCAACCCTTCCTCTTTTTCATCCTCCCGGAGTATCTTAGTAATTTTGGTGGTGTTTCTCGTCGTCATTGGAAGACCGAAGAAGAGTTTTTCCTCTAAATCTTGTATGTTCTCTCGAAGATTCATGGTTCTAGCTTCATCTTATCCTCTCGAATTATTCCATTGGTCAGATATTCTTTTCCTTACCCATCCGGAGTATGTCAGAAGTTGTTTTCCCGTTTCTTTTCACCGGAGGCCATCATTCCAGTTATCGTTCTCTATTTATCCCGGTGCTTCATTCAAGTGTTCTTTAATCAGCTCATGATCTCTTTGTTCTTCTGCATCTAAATCCCCTCTAGCATGTTGGTTCTTCTAATTCTTCCTGGTGATTCAGTCTCTGTCATCAGTCATTTTCGAATTCTTACAGTGGTTCGTTCAAGATTCTTTTTCCTTGATTATCATATTAATTAATTCGTTCTTTCCAATCCTACGGGTGGTTCAAGGAGACCTTCCCAAATTTGGCGCTATATCTTCCCTTAATATTTTCCCAACGTGGATAAGTTGTATGCAATCCATTGCTTGTCATCAATTTAATTTGATGAAGGATAAACAGATAATAAATCTTATTCTTATTTCATCCAAGTGAGTAATCCCTTCCTTCGGAGTTTGTTCTTGGTGAATAAATTCTAGTTCCAAGTGTTTTCATCTTTTCTCTTCCGGAGTTCAAATTTCCTTGGCCATTTCATCGGAACCTCCATCTAAATCACCGCAAGGCTCATCTTTTTCTTTTCATCCTTCAATTCTATCTCATTGTCCTTTTCCTTACTGGAGTTCTTCATGGTGGTTCTTCATGATTTAATTCATTCTTTCAAGTGTTCATCAAGATTCTTGTTGGTGGAGTTCAAGTATCTTTCTTTCTTGCGTCTCAAAGTGCATTTAATTCTTCGTGTTCATCTGAAATGGAGTTTTGTATTTCTTCGTTCTTCTCATCTTTTCCATCTTTTCCTCTCGTGGTCGGTTATCACCTCACAAATTTTGAGATTTTATCTATAAGTCCACAACAAGAATTCTTTTATTGTTGAATTTCCAACAACTCCGTTCAATCCTTTCTTCTAAGGTTGCTTTCTATTTCGTTCGTGGCGGAAGTTGCCATTTTCTTCCTCGTTCTTTTCGTTCCACTCTTTCAAGTCTTTCGGAGGCATTGTGTTGTTCCTCTCGTCAACTATCGTCCCATTTTTGTCAATCTCAGTTCCAACTCTTTCCATGTTTAGCCCGAGTGCTGCCTAATTCTTCCGTTCTTATTCCATTCTTACTTTGTTCTAACCGGAATGGTTTCAGAATCCATCGTGTTCTTTGAGCTTTTGATTCTCGTCATAATCATCGTTTTTTTTTCTACCCAGTGCTCTCAACTTTGTTCTTCTCTCTTCAGCTCTTGTTTCACCTCATCCTTTTTCCCTTCCGTCTCGGTCCTAAGATCTCGGGACGAGATCTCTTGTTATTAGAGGAGAGTTGTAACGCCCCGGTTTCGATGCGCCAGGTGTCTTCTAGTTATTCGTCGTTGTTGCCATGACATTTGCTTGTGTGTTGCATTTTGCCATGTCATCATGTGCATCTCATTTTGCATATGTGTTCGTCTCATGCATCCGAGCATTTCCCCATTGTCCGTTTTGCAATTCGGCACTCCTATGTCCTTCGGCGTCCCCCTTTTGTCTCTTGTTGTGAGCGGGCATTAAACTTTATCGGAATGGCCCAAGGTTTGCCAAGCGGCCTTGGTACACCACCGGTAGACCGCCTGTCAAGTTTCGTGCCTTTTGGAGTCCGTTCGATACTCCAACGGTTATCCGAGTAGCCGCAAAGGTCTCTTTTTTGTGCAGCCCAACACCCTGCAAAGTGGCCCATGAGCCCATCCAAAACCCCTCCATGCTCTCAGTCATTCGACCACGATCGCGTGGCCGAAAACCGCTCCTCATTTGGAGTCTCCTAGCTCCCTCTACCTATATAAACACCCCCTCCCCCGAATTTTCGGATCAATTTCACCCCTAACCCTAGCTCCACCCTCCTCTCCCCCGCCGGACACGTCCGTCCCGCACCGGACATGTACAACGCCGCCGCCCCGTCCAAATCCCATCTCGCTACCTGTCCCGG